>NW_025109572.1:187266-267455 GCF_011392965.1 Frieseomelitta varia
TGGTAAAAAAGTTCTTCGCTCTGCCCCGTTTTAAGGGAGAGAAGCAAACGGTGTGACACGCAGAGAGAAAGTTACAGGATATCATATTTCCGTGCTGGATCCGCGAGTGAAATTCAGTTTACACTGACGAAATTGTCGGGCGAGGGCAACTCTGAGAGGGTTTACGTAACTCATTCTCCCAACCGTCTATAAGTAGATTCGACTGCCTGGGAGTGCGTTTAATCGCGCAGAGCACTGCCTACAATTTTCGTTCGAATAGACGGAGTTCTCGCCTAAACGGGATTCTACTCCGTTCAATGCGATTATTATCGAGAAATTCGAGACGTTAATTTCCCGGAATAGCTGCCAGATGCCGCGATGCCGCAGATTAATTATCAATAATAATTGTTTTGCCGAACAAATAAATGAAACAAATCGCGAAATAAATAAGCAGAGGTAAGAAAGAGGTACGGGCGTAAATAATCATAGCGTTGAGTGTCCATTTGCGCGCGGTGAGTGCAACGCACCTTGTCTAACTTTTCCTCTCTCGCTCCCTAACTCTCTTTAAATACTGCAAGAGCTTTCAGTGTTCATTGTCCGTGAGGATAAATCAAACTGCCTTTCATTTCTCGCTGTTCAACGTCTGTCGTCATCGACAAATTTTGCAATTCTTGGAACATTCGTTGCCCGACGAATCGTTCTTAAATTTTTCGACAAATTCGACAGCGCGCAGACGAATGATAATTCGTTCACAGAAAGCGCGAGAAACACGTTGGTCGTCCAAGGAAGATTCTGCTTAATAATCCTTTCGATAAAAGTGAGTGAAGTCTTGGGCAACAAATTTGCCGCACAGGAGGAATTTTTAAGGTGTAATTCATCCAACCCCTTCAGCGTGTTGTTTTATTTCGAGAATGTGCATTGGTATGCTTAATTATTTCTAGGCGATGACGAGTACACGGTAAATGATGCCGTAGATTGAATTAAATTATAACGAAACGATAAATTTTTTTTGACGTCCCTTTGAAAAATTTTATTGGTTTTATTTTATTTTTTTGTTTTGTTACCTTGAAATATTCTAAAATGTGCTGAAATTACAAATATATGTATATAGGTGGGAATCCCGGCTTGAGACCCCAATTTATAGGAATTTTGATAAATGATGGTTGTTTATTTGAGGTTAAATAAAAGAAAATTTGTTGAATGATGATTATTAAAGTGACATTTTACGCTGTTTTCTTAATTGCTGAACTCGCTAGACTCGCAATTCTCAACTTACTGCCTTCTCTCTGACTTCTCGACACTCACTGCCTTCCTCATCTATACAAAATTCGTCATTCATACACACATACACACAAACGCATCCATACCCTTAATATCTTAAACTCTAGACCTGGAGAGCAAGCCATAAACAATCCCAAATCCCAGGCCTAATTTTCTCTACAGTTTATGGTACATCTGCAACTGTTGCAATTCTCCCAGAATTTGCCCATCCCACATATATAAATTTTCACCTAAATTTTAGTAAATAGCGAAAGCGAATTTTTTCTCTACACGATGACTATACTCGACACAAATGCTCAAGGAGTTAGAGCGAACGTTCGCCACGTGCCGTGATCGTCTCAACGTGCTGCAACAACTGGGGATTAAAAAGCGAGTTACTACATGATAAGACTTCCCAAACGTGAGGAGAGTCTACTTTAAAAAGTCTTCTTTAGTCTTCTCTGGAAGTGGGGTTAACGCGACCTTGGTGCTCGATGAATTAGTAACGAAGCTTCCTGCCGCAGTCTGCCACGCTTGAGCCCACGCTCCTGGATTTTTCGAATCCTCCCGCGAATCACTGACACGTGTATAATCCGGAACCCTGTATTCCAATGCCATCAAAAGACTACACAGCGTGCACTTCCAAATCCCGTTGGGGGACCTAACGTCTTCCGTCGTTATTCCATCTCCAACGTTTTTCATAAACGTAGGGGAGAGAGAGAGAGAGAAAGATTTCGCGCTCACGTACGGAACGAAATGGCACGGGACCGAGATACGTAACTCTGAGGCAAGATACGTAACTGGAAGCAGGATTCGTAACTACCGGAAATCCCTTCGATCGGTGAGTTTCTTTGAAAAGCGACGGGGAGAAGTCACGCTGGCGGATACGATTCTTGCTTCGAAATATCACGATTGAAAGAGCGACGTTTCACGAAATGGCAGCGTGCGACGTTTCGCATATGCGAGCTTAAATTGAAAAAAAAAAGAAAGAAAAACGTTTCCCCGACGCAGCGACACCCAATTTCCTTCGAGTCGAAAGGGACACGTTCGACGAGACGGTGAATCTTTATGTTTCGCGCATTGGGGGAGTCTCGACTCGAACTCGAAGCCGAGTTGCCAACGACAGCCGCGCAAAAATATATTCTTCTCGCGGTACGACTCTTTCCACGTTACTGCGAGGTGAAACGAAAGTACGAAGATGGAACTGATCGGCGAATATCGCTCGTAATTCTCGATTTTAACGAGAATGAAGGATAAGAAAAAAAACAAAATGCACGTCCCATTTAGAGCGTCCAGAGATTCACGTAAAAATGTTCTTTACTCCGCGTTTCCTTGTCATATTATTCTTCGTACCATCGCGTATCATCGCGAAATAATGTAACATACAAAGAAAGAAGAGCTACAAAGTTTTTCTCTTCAGAAAGTTCTTAGAAACTTTTCAGCCCGTTCGAACGAGAGGCCCCGCCGCTTTTCATCGAGAATGATTCGCGAGAATCTTCACGGACCAATCAGAACATTTCCGAGATGAAACGTTTCGCATTCTGCCGACGCGATATCGGTGGCTGAAGGATCAAACGGCCATTTGGAAATACGTGTGCGGTGGACGCACACAAGGGAATATTAACAGGAGTTATATGAGGCGAAGCTGGAAGTTTAAAACCGGCGGCAAAAACGGTGGTGTTTGAAAGCAGAGCGCGTAGAGAGAGAGAGAGAGAGAGTTTGTGGGATGAAAATCATGGTGTCCGAAGCAATTATCGCGGAGTGGAGCGTTAACGGGCCGCGGTAATGAGTTGGCGAATTGCTCGGAAACGAACGAGCAATCGACGTTTCTTTCGTCGGTTGAATAAACGGCGGTTAATTATCCTGACAAATCGCGGCGACGTGACCATCGCCGCGAACCTTGCAACGTCCGCGAAAACACATATAGTCCAAATTTACCCTCCGTTATGTAACTTTGGCCTCACTTGCGTCGCCAGTAACGTGAACGTGCTCGTAGGAGAGAAGAAAACAGGAGAAAGAGGAGGAAAGGAGCATGAATTTCTGAAGAAAAACGACCAACAGAGTGCGGCCCACGTGGAAAAGTTTCAAATAGAACGCACGATTGTAAGTCGCGTGTAAGTATAAGAACAGCAGATGTTGATCTTCGTTTGCGTCTTTCTGCCTTCCATTTCGAACTGTAAACCCGACGATTGATAAAGCATCCGAAACGCAATTGATTCGAAACGTTGAAAGGAATCCTCGAATGTTACAAGTGAACAATTTATTAGAGATCCTTGTCTCTCCGTCGCGTAAATTATTCGACAACCTCCTTCTTGATAAACGAAATTCAGATAACAGAATAAAAATCGACTGTCGTAACAACAAATCGTTGGTTTGTTAATTTTGTAGTCATCGTATCACGAATACACGAGTATTTTCGAGTCACGCAATGTTACAGGGGGGAGGGTAAAGGGGTTGAAGCTTATCGTCGTCGTAAAATACAATCGTGTTCTATTGTTATAAAATGTAATCGTCACAGATCACGAGACTGGCCCGTTTAATCGTTGCCACGACATTATCCATTGGATAATTATACGCGTTCGTTGACGCCTCTCTGTCCAGGTAGTGTCGTTTCAAACCCTGCACGCGTTAACAAGCGACGAGGGCACCATAAAGTAGCCTCGTTCTCTCTCCGCGACATTACGAAACGATTACTCAGCGCGAGTGCGCGAATGAGCCAAGAGATGTCACGTCCCGCTGTTGGAATTCCCCGACAGGCTCGCCGTGAAAGTATTCACACTGTTAATTGTGTCAAAGGGTGCGGCCCAATTTTTGCCAGTGCGAGAAATTCGACGAGATCTCGTTTCAAGAAAACGAGCGAGAAGAAAAAGGGAAGGTGGAACGAGAGGGAGTAAAAAAAGAAAGGATATTTCCATTTAATCTCGATAAAAATACGAAACCGACGAAATTCTGACTGCTGCGTACACTCTGTCAAACAGTTCTACCACAAGTGAATATCATATCGATCTTTTCTTGCATTGATTCGTGCTCCATCACGAATCATTGGCAAATTTCGGCACGCTGATCGAAATTTCAAGCTGCTGGAAGAGGTTAATAAATAGTAAACATCTATATTTGTTATTTGGCTCTCAATTGCCGCGTGTCTGTGATCCCGATAGAAAAAAATCTTTACGTAAAGCTTAAATTTTCAAATTTAACTCTTTATCTGAACGTATTTTTTTTTTTTTTTTTTTACCAGCTATAAGATAATAAAAAATATATAGTTATACGAAAACAAAATCAATGACCTTGGAAAGTCGTTGAAGAAAAGTATTCTTACCAGTTATTAGCCTTTCAATACCATTTATATTAGAAAACATTTTTTTATTTATTAACATCGCTATTTGAAAAGACATTTCGATGATCTCACTTAAACGGACCACTCTGTATATATCGAAACGTAATGATTGATCTTTCAGTATGCTTCTCACTTCGGAAATGGCCACTTTCGACAGTGATGAAACAATTTTTCAACACGAGTACGATTTCTTAAAATCAGTCACACCCCCAAAAATCCACTTTCTTCCTTTTTTTTTTTTTTTTTTGCATCGTCAATGGAACAAAAGTGCCTAGGAATCGATCACATTCCTCGCGTCCATCCTGAACTCGAATTAAAATGGCCCGTCAGGTGTCGTTTCGACGCTGTTTCTCCTTTTCGCTTTTCCAACGCGATACAGCGAGGCCGTTCGAACAAAATTGAAAGAATTTATGCAAATTCCGGAGTCGTGGCAGCCGACGCGAATGCAAATGGCTGATTCGTCGGACGGGCGCAGCTAAAGCTTTCGCGCGGCAGCTAAAGCTCATCCTTTTTTCAAACGAAATTTCCTCGTTCCTGGCCGGGGAAAATTCGATTCCCCGGCGATTACCAAAGTGAGTGTAATCGATTCTTTTGCTGGAACGGAGCACCGTCGAAATCGATCAGTCTGCGTGGAAAACAAAACGAGGCAAAGAAAAGTGGGAAAATCGTCAACTCTTTGAAACACGTAACGAAAGTCAGCAGTACAATAAAATACATATTAAAGGAGAAATATGAAACATACACAAAGGATCCTCGAACGTTTTAGAACCTTCTAGGAATCCCTAAAATGAATAAGAATGCTACGTGAAGACTATGAATGACACTCAGAATTCGAATATGCAGGTTTCTTGAAACTTTCTTCTGTAAACACCACGATCTGTACATTCATACATCTGTACAACCAACAAAACAGATAACATAAACCTAAATTACCATATTATTAGCAGGTAATAGGGAGAGAAGCTACCGCTAGAAACGATACACGAAAACAAATCAATAAATAAGATAAATAAAAAAAAAGAAAAGTCAATTGGTTTCTACGCGAGCTAACGAGCCGGACGAGCTGCAGCGCTTTTGGATAAACGTCGAATTATACAAGCGTGTAATTGTATACATATTCTTTACAAACAGTTTACAGGCGAGCGGTCTACGGGTTAGCGTGACCATCGTGATTAACCGTGACCCGGGTGTAATAATCGGGATGAAATTTCCAGCCGGGGCTGAATTAAAATTTATCAAAGGGACCGTTGGTTAACTTTGTCCGACGCTGTTTCCCAGAAGCCATCCAATTTGGTCGAAAAAATAAGGTGCGGCTAGCCGCGGAAAGGCGAGCAGTTTCTATTGGTGTTCTCTTTAATAAGGCGTAGATTACCGATAGCACTGGCGAACATGTCTGAATCTTTCGAGTCTCTTTGATCCTCCGGATACTGGAACATGGATACTCTTCAATTCGGGCAAGTGAATTCAATTTCGATACGCAGAGCCTCGTAGCAGTTAACTTGCGCGTGAAATTCACAATTCGTTCGAATTCGTACTTTCAGATAAAGAGAGATAGCATCATTGGAGAAGATTGGTTTCTGCAGAAAAAGTATCGTAGAGAGCAATTTCGGTAGTACAATAAAATTCACATTAAAGGAATAAAACATAAAACAGACGCAAAGGATATTCGGACCTTCTAATACCTGCGAAAATCCCTAGAAGCGCGAAGACTGTAAATTAGATTCTACACGAGCTGTCGAACGCGTCAAACGAACTGCAGCGCTTTTCAAGAAACGTCGGATTGTATAAATTATATTTGTTCTTTAAACGCCTACGGTTTGCCACGAATTTACGAGCGCGCGCGGATACTCCCGCGAACTATAGACAGTGCACCGCCGTCTTTTCCGCGATATATATTTTCCTAAGAAAGTTTTCGAGAGTGCTTCGGTTAACTCGGAGCCTCGAGCCCCCGAAGAATATTGCCGTTCCAACGCGAATTTCCCCCTCGGTAACTTCGACTCATCCTTTTATCCGACGTCGTATTAGCCGCGATATTAAAAACGTTCCGCGGCCGATCGTTATTATCAGCATTTTATTCACCGTCTTTCGAAAACTTGCCCGGATAATTCCCACAAATTTCACGCGAGGCACGCAGATACTTTCGTACGGCCGCGGAGGCTGAGTTCCAGTTCAGGTTTGTAACGATGCTCGAAAATCGATGTCTCGTTAGCCCGTAGAAAAGAAAGAGAGAGAGAGAAATATAGAATACAGTTACGAGCAGTTTGTGAGCGACGTAAAAATCCACGGGTCGCGATCCACCTCTGCAATTTTCGAAAGTAAAAAGTTTTTTTGCGACGCGCGCCGATCCTCCTCTCCCACGAAAATGGGAAAAAGTTTCGCCCGGCACCGGATATCGACTATTATGCCTAGTCGAATTGAAATATGCCCCAACTTTTCCCACGCTCTTGCTCTCTCTCTCTCTCTCTCTCTCTCTCTCTCTCTCTCTCTCTGTTTCTTTCGTTTTATTGGAATATTTTCCTGTTGCTCGCCACCGTGAAAAATGGGAAGCGCCGAGAGGGTTTATCACAATAATAAAATTCTTTGTTAACGGTTCGAAGCAACGAGTCGAAAGAACTGCGTAGCATCGATGAACTCCTTTAAATTACGTATTATTTCCTCCGTCTTGTCCACGTAAATGTCATTTACTTTTCATTTTAATGACAGCTTACAAATTTGATAATAACTTTATAGAATTACGTAGCTGCAGAAATATTCGCACCTTTCCAACTGTCCTTTCCAATTGCATAAGTCTTACAAAATCAAAGGATCGTCCCTAACGATCGTACATACGACGAAGAATCACTTACGATTATTTTAATGACAGCTTATAAATTTGACAATAACTGTCAGAAGAAAAAGGAAAATGAAAAGGGGAAAACAGTTCAGCTCGTATCCGCGCTTTATAAAATTACAGCGAGTCACAGAAATATTCTGAACTATTGATAAGTCTTTCAGAAACTATTGTCACGCGTTCTACGTTCGAATCGACATACCAGATCGAAAGATCGTCCCTAACGATCATACATACGACGAAGAATCACTTATGATTATTTTAATGACAGCTTATAAATTTGACAATAACTGTCAGAAGAAAAAGGAAACTGAAAAGGGGAAAACAGTTCAGCTCGTATCCGCGCTTTATAAAATTACAGCGAGTCACAGAAATATTCTGAACTATTGGTAAGTCTTTCAGAAACTATTGTCACGCGTTCTACGTTCGAATCGACATACCAGATCGAAAGATCGTCCCTAACGATCATACATACGACGAAGAATCACTTATGATTATTTTAATGACAGCTTATAAATTTGACAATAACTGTCAGAAGAAAAAGGAAAANAAAAAGAAAAGGGGAAAACAGTTCAGCTCGTATCCGCGCTTTATAAAATTACAGCGAGTCACAGAAATATTCTGAACTATTGATAAGTCTTTCAGAAACTATTGTCACGCGTTCTACGTTCGAATCGACATACCAGATCGAAAGATCGTCACTAACGATCATATATATATACACACACACGCGCGCGATGAAACAAAGTTCGTTTCCTTTTGAGTTCCGCACTCGGTGTCTGATAAATAAAGTTCACCACCCTGAAAAGGATCACAATCAGCTCGTTTTCCTCGACGATAACGAAATTATCTGTTTCTTTCTCCCTTCCTTTCGACGCGCTGCGCACGCTCGTAGGGGGCGAAATGTGGATCGCGGTATCTCCACATAGTCAGCAACGTGCCACCCTCCTTTCACGATCACGAGATGTTAATAAATTACAACCGCGATAACCGCGTTAAGTTCGCGAAACTACTGGCTCGATGATATCACGGTGGTTGCACGTTCTCTTTTTTTCTAACAAGCTGCTGAACTCTGGAATTTCAGCAGAGAAATATTTTCCCGCGAAAATATTCTCCAATGTTCCATTTCGTGGATTTATCTCTGATGAAATCTTTCTGGTGCCGATTTCTGGACGGATTTATTTATTAAATAAATAATTCGTTTGGATATTATTCTCAAGTAAAGCTACGTTAATAATGATCGCTTTAACACGTTAACGAAATTGGTCGAAATACTAAATGATGGAAATGTAAAATATTTTCAATTTCGTTGACCATCCAACGAAGGGACATTCATCTGAAACGAGACTGCTCGAAATATTACGCTGCCGGCTCTGAATTTTGCCGTTTGCTGTCCACAAATTGTTTACGTTCATCGTAATATCGATTCGCCGAGATTTGTTATAGCTTTATTAAAACGTGGTAAATCGGCGCGACGTTTCCGATTTTGAGCATCAGTCACTCGCGATTCGCGACATTAGATCGAAAACAGCTCGATTTTTACCAAATGGGAAAGAAAGGTAAATCTCGATCCGAAACACGTCAGTTCAAAATGCGAAAAAAAAAAAAAGGAAAAAGAAGAACAGACGTCAACAATCATTATTCTCGAAAAATTTTACGAGAATTGGCTCGAAGTGGTATCGAAATGATTCGATCTTTGCCAGAAGCGACGAGAAACGAAGTTGAAAATTATTTTATCCGGCCAGTTGGCGAGTCCGTCTCGAGTTACGATTCGAAGAAAAAAAAAGAAAAAAAGAAAAAGAGAGAAGCAACGCTGGAAATCTCGAGTAATTACCGCGCGCCTTTCGTTGGAAACACTTGCGTAAACTCGTACGATTTCCCACAAGAGAAGTTTCACTCTCGCTGGTTCAATAAAAACGGAGAAACGAAAGAAAAAAACAGAGAAAGAACTCGGCATCGGGCTGACTTATAGTCGAGCGGCCTCGTAAATTCTTCGTCGGGCTCAACGACGCGAAATCGAATTTCATAGGAAAGATATCCACTGTGAAACTGCCCGGGCGTACTGTCGCGGCAATCGACAAGCAAATCGAGGGCAAGAGAAAGGAACATGAGAAGCCTGGAGTATCGACGTTTCGGCGAGTGTTTCCACCCCCGTGCGAAGGGGGCCGGCGGCGCAAGCTGATTGAAAGTCACTCGTCGTACTAATGCGGCTAACATATGGCCGTCTGTTTCTACTGTTCCCGAGAGCCCAGAGCAGCTCCATGCAGCAGCGGTAGCCTCGCGGCCAGTGATCGATAAGCCTAGATTCAAAACTGCTTTCCCTCTGCTACCCCTCTGTATTTCGTGCCGCGATTGGAACAATAAATCACCGGCGGGCTCGACAGAGTTCGAATCATATTAATAGTCCTCCGCTTTTCAGACCGTGAAAATAGGGCTACGCCGAAACGAGGCGAGACGAAGCTCCTCTCTCTCTCTCTCTCTCTCTCTCTCTCGCTCGCTCGCGATCGAATAGAATCTCTGGAAACAATAGAACGATAAAAAAAAACAATCACCTTCGTCGATGATTTGATATACTTTTTTGAATATTCATCTTTAATCGAGAGAGAGGATCTGAATAAACCTGTCTTACTTGATTTTCTTCAAAGAAAAATGTGAAGTCACATCAGACGTGATATATTAAAAAAAGCATTATACAACTTGTATATTTAAATGTTGAGCTTCGCTTTGAAGAATTAAAAATTGTTAATTAAAAATTCACAAACTCACAATTACGTGGGACTACAATTTTTTTCTATCCAATCAAGCTCTGACTCAATATTTTAATACCAAATTTTGAAAGTTAATAAAGTCAAACTGATCGACTTCGTTCTAGGATCAAAGTGTTTACATAAGGTATAGTGGCGAATTCGAAAGTAAAGTCTCAAAAATAACGATTCCCCCGGATTTTTTCAGTTTTCGCAGTGGATTCTAAATCATTAACGCACTTGCGCTCGCGTGAAATTATGAATACTGAAAGAAAAATTTACAATTCGGAGAGATCGTTTGTCCCCTGAGAGCTACCGATATTATTAATTGGTGAATTATTGCAAAAGAGCGTCCCAACGACACTTTTACGAGCGACATTATGTCTCTAGAATATATATGCCCGCGCTAATAGCGTTTTTTCCTCCTGCAAGTAATCTGTTCGGAGAATAATTAATCTTGAATTGATAGACCGACCCGTTAAAAAAAAATCTCAGTGTAATTCTTCTCTACGTAAAACGGAATATCCTACGCTCGAATGCCAAATAAATTAAAAAAAAAAAAAAGAAAAGAGAAACCAAATTGACGCGACGAGGAATCGACGACGGAACGACAAATTGAAACGCAATTGCAAAGGCGGTAGTTCCACGTCTCGTAATACTCGCGAACCACGCGTTCGGCAGTTCAATTTGCCCGACTTCTTCTTATCCTTCAACTTTTTCCCGCGCCCCTCCAAAGTGTGTGTACACCACCCCGAAGCGTTTCTCGCTAGGTGGTACGCACAGCCAGTTGCGCGTGTTTCGCAAACAACTGCCGACAAAGCCAGGCGAAACTATAACGGCAAGCAGCTAGGAAAGAAATCCCCGAGGGACTCGCGGGGAAACGGTAGATCCCAATTAAAACTTGCACGTCCTATTAAATCCCCTCGAGAAGTCCGAGGACTCTTTCCGAAAAAAAAAAAAAAAAAAAAAGAAAAAGAAAAATAAAATATCGTTTCGACGAGACGGCCGTTATCGACGCGGTTCTTGCCAGAGCATCGATGACTCGATGCAGTTGTTGTAAATCACTCTTTGGCAAAGAGAGAGAGAGAGAGAGAGAGAGAGCTGAGAAAATATCGATAGTCCCGACATTCTACGCGAGTTATGCCCGTCGGTTGTAAATCACGTCTCACACTGATATCGTTAATACACAGTAGACTGCCAGTGTCTGTCGTCTGCGAAAAGGCTGCGTGCCGTTCGTTCGTTCGCGATCGATAACGCACGCATAGATTAAAAATTATTTCGCCTGTGCCATTCGCGTCGAGTGCCTTTCGTATCGAGTAAATCACACGCCACAGGAAAGCTGCCAGAGAGAAGAGCAACGACAGAGAGAGAGAGAGAGAGATCTTCTCTGCCTCGTGCAACGAGAGACGTTCGTCCTTCTCTTTTGAAGTGCCACTGTCGCAGTTGAAATTAATGGTGTCGCGAAATAAAGGCAAGAGAGGAGAGATTCTCTCGGTGCGCACATGCACGGATTTTCGTATTTGATAGCATCATCATTTTACTTTGTAAACGATTCCTTTGAGCTTTATTAGCGTGTTTCCATCGCAGGCTCGCTCTTCGCTCTTCTTTCTTTTTCGCGAAGTCCTTTCAAGAGGAGGAACCTCGAAAATTACGCGCCGAAAGGTAATCTTTCGACAGAGTTTCGACTTTCCTCTTCCGAACGCCGGCGTCTCGAAAAACCGAGTGGCCGTTGAAATTAATGAGACACAAATACGACGAGATAGCTAGCGGAGAAGAAAAATGGAAAGGACGAGAAACTCGGCGACCGCGAAATTTTTCGGAATTTTTCGCGAGCAGTTGAACAGACTCTTAGGTAAGAGTCGGAGGATGATAATTCATTTTTTTTTTTACGATTTTCTGGCCGTTTAATTTGATCCCAAAAGGAGAAATCGGTTTCTCCATCCGAATTTAAGCAGCTCGTTTAGAATCTTCCAATTGAAAGTTCCATCCGTTAACGAGCAACATTCTATTCCTTTCGATCGATCCGCGTTGGCAAATTCTATCTTTTTTATTTTTCACTTTTCAATATTGGAGGAATATCTTTGTCATTTCAAAAAATTGAGTTATTCGCAATGTTATATATAAATTATTGATATTCATTGTGATTCCTTCGGAGAAGAGGGAAAATTCGCGCGAAAGATTTATGCAAAGTCGCTCTCGATAAATTGGGCGGATGTTTATGTTGCGAGATATCGATAGTGAGCGAAGATTGATTCGAAGGTTGCGCCAACAGACTGCATTCAGGATTCACGATGCACAGAGTACGTGGAAATCTGTCTACAAAATTCCGAAGGGGATTTGATCTTTTCAAGTGATTTTATTATAACGTGTAGAGGTCCTCTAGATCGTTGGGACGTGAAGATCAAATCCCAATCTGAATCTCGGTATTTCTGGCAGTCGACCAAATTTTTTTCATCATTTCCTTCCTTCTTTTCGTCAAGTGCTTCTTTCTTTATGTACGTACAGCCACTTGTGTGCTCAGACAGTTGCAAACATTCGGATATTCACTCGCATTTAACAATCGATTTAACATGTCGTCAGCTCGTTTTGATCAATTGTCACGTTGTATAAGGTGGGCCAAAAGTTTCTTCCCACCTTTTTTTTTTTTTTAAAAAAAAATAAAAAAAAAAGGAAAAAACTAATTTTATTAATTTTATTAATTTTGACATGATTTTTTTACTATGTTAAAAAATTATTTCTTTCTAAATATTGACTACTAGAGCGTTCGCAAATTTCTGCTCTTTATTTTAGTAGGACGTTATTTTTTGGCCGTGTATTATGTTTTCAAGAATGTATCAACTGTCATTCATCTTTATAATATTCACCACATGTCGTTGATCAATTTCACTGCCAAAATTGTCTTTCTATTTAATTTTGGAGTTGAAGAGAATATCTTTAGAAAACTCTTCTCGACTCGTCAACTATTGCTGAATTGTCTTCGCAGAACTCTCGTCTTCAACCACAAAAAAATCCATTTGTCTTCTCGAATGAGAAAGAGAGAGAGAGGCCCATATAAACCTTCCCCTATAAAACACCCTAAACTCGCGCAAGAACGCGGCAACGATAACGACACGGCGGAACTTGCCATCGTTGAAAATTAATTACACCTCGAGCGGATAATACGCCGAGCGTATCCGCCAGCACACACGCCACCTGTTTCACTGTGTGTTCCTGATAATTACGCCTATGCAGTTCTTAATTAGTCTCGCGGAAACCACAATATGGTGAACGATCGATGTCGCTTATTGACGCCTACTCGCCCTACAATTTTCCACGAACAAAAGTTCCTTCTTCATCGAAGTTTCGTCACGCTGGTTACTTTCCGTCACCGTTTCGTCATGGATCTGATTTATGTTACGCTTCGAGGAGAATTTTCCAACTGCGCGAGATGACGAGTCGAGCCAAGATCTTCCTTTTCAAGTTATCTTCTTTTTCCTTTTCAACGCGAAATTCTGGACACGCGACTCAGAAATACGACGAAGTCGTGAAATCGATCAGATATCAGAGTTCAGCCATTCTCGGCGAGCTGAATGAAGTTTGAGAATATAGGGACTAGCGCCGATAAGGTTCTGTCGGAGTAGATTCAATTAAAAAATAAAGAAAGTTTCTAAGAAGCAAACTGTAAGTGTTGTACAGTGATTTTTGTCTTGCTGACAGTTACCGAAATTGAAGAGTGATTTTTCAAGTTATTGATTGATAGATAATCAAAGTTTGGACTGAAAACACTACGAAAGCCAAATATTCTTTACCACATTGAAGCATATGTTTATGTTTGTTCACTGCTTCGTCATTTATTCATTTGTTTATTCAAATATAATTCTACTTTCTAAACCACCTCTCGACCAGTTCCAATCACCGATAGATTATTCAAATATTGCACGAGTAAGAGAAAAATCCGCGACGTAGCAATAATTTTCATTCCAACATGTACTGTCTCTCCAAGTTGTTTTTCCAAAATACAAGAGAAAAAGGAACCAAAATGTACCGTTCGTGCTGGCAGGATTGTTTAAATATTTGAATCAACGCAACACGCGCGCCAGTAGCAATGAACGTGTCGATTGGAAGACTAGCTGATTAAAAACAAATAATATCGGCTCGACTTGATTAATATCTACCGTGTGGCTAATGGACAGGCGTGTTTAATCCCAAAATCGAATGCAAAAACAATCGTATAGAAATACTTCGTGCAGTATGCCGATCGACAACACTGCGCTGAATTTCCAAGCGAACTTGGACTTTAATTGTCTTTACGCGAATTTTCATATTTCTATCAATGAGTTTCCTTAGTTTCGTTCGCGAAAAAATAACATCTCGTTGACGAGAATTTGAACTAAATTGAATAATACAATCAGGTATGCAAAAAGAAAAGAAAAAAAATCGTTAAAGTCGTATAATTCGACGTAGAGAGACTTACCGTCTTCTTCCTTCATCTTTCAATCGATTCTCCCACGGAATTCAGAATTCAGAATGCATCTGCAAGTACAAAATTACGCAGGGATTAAAATTACTGTCTGAGGGCAAGTGGCAATTCGCTTTGACGTTGCACAATAAGCCGTTGGTAGATCCGACGTCGGACGCCGCTGACAGGGAACGTCGTCTTTGATGCCGAATCCGAGATATTACACGGATGGAATCTAAATGCCATCGGTGGCGAAGTTTACCAACGGAGAGACAGATTCCGCGAGCCTGGCAGAAGGAGAAGCGGCAGCTGCCGCGAGAAACGCCGCAGACACACTTCAAACTTTGCGTTTCCCGGCCGATCGATGAATTTTCAGTCTTGCACAGTGCGTGCAAAATTTCCATATAGATTATATGTGTTTCTGAAAACAATCATCAGAAATATTCCACATTTAAAGCGCGGAAACTCTATTTGTCCGAACGATGAATCCACCTGTTAGTTGAATCTTACACGCTTTATGTAAGAAAAATAGAAGTTCTCAGATTATAGTATATCATACGAGTTTAGTATAACAACAGATTGAGTTTCCAAAAATTAATTTTCTAAACTTCTCCCTCTGTATCAACGAAAAGATGAGTACGCGTCCTATTATATATAAATACAAATCAACTGGAATACTCTCGTATTCTCGTAAGCTTCTCGAAATACACGCAAAAGTACGAAAAATCACAAAAACAAAAAAACTCTCAGTCCAGTTGTCATCACGCACGTGTAATTCAACGAACGATCCGAGTGATCTTTCACAGTGTAACGCCGCTGTCTGTCACAGTATCCACGGTTTGCCACCCTTGCAGGGTTTGTCCGTGAGATTGAAGGAAAGCCGCTTGTAGGAACCGGCGACGTTCTCACGATCGGGATCCGCTGCAATGACCTGCTCGTCGTCGTGCTCCGTAGCTATCTCGATATCCGGCTCTGCCCTCAGATAAAAGATGTAAGGCACCGGCTCCAACGAACGCGCGCACTCCTTCGTGAAATCGTCCGCCTCGACGGTCGCAACGAGATCGCTCGTTACCGAGGCGATTCCCTCCGACTCGTCCGTCGTTCTCGAGGCCGTTTCCCTCGTCGCCTGTAAAAAAATCGACAACATCAGCGAGATGGAGAACGTCCGGGCCAGGAGTTCATTGAAAATGAAACTTGCACGTTGACGTTAGCTCCGTTGCGAGACACACTTGTTGAGAATGAAAATCGATCCTTCGTTTCAAGCTCTATTCGATCGCTCGCGTTTTTTTTTTTTTTTTTTTTTTTTTGAGTAACAACTGACTAGAGGGAATTGTCGAACTCTACTGTGATCTTTTGGTCATTCAGAGTTCGATCGTGTCTCCGGTTTCGTCCAGAACAATATATGGAAATGTAATGAAGTACAAAAACTCGAAGTTTAACTAATACAGGCAATTCTTAGTATCTTGTTAAATTGTAGATATAAAGATCCGACGTCTGTCGAGCTTTCGAGAGATGAAAAGAAATGAAAGAAGATTGTCAAGCAATTAACAAAATATCGTCCAATTGGACGAATCAGTCGTCGGCGAATCGTCGTTGATGAGAGAAAGACTTACCCGAATTGGCTGCATCAACGTCTAGTAAATCTCCGGCAAACGAAGAAAAAAGGACCACAAGCTTCCTTCCGCTCTCGACTATCGAGTGAAAGATCGTGTGCTTGCAGAGCGACAGATAAAAGTCATTTCGAGAGCCTCCCGCTCTCAGTCAAGAGTGGTCCCCTCCTAATTCATAAAACACTAGCTCCGCGTCCGACCAGTCGCGGACTCTCTCTACTTGCCGCGCAAAAAACCTCGCGCCAACGTCTTTCCCTGTCACTCCCGACGCCGTCGCCTCTAATGGAGCTTGAAAACCCCGACGAGAAACGAAAAATCAAAAAGTAGACGTCGCAAGAGTTGAGAGACGAACGGAGGGGAAATCGAGGACTACGAAGAATCCAGGAGAATGCGCGGCAACGTGGAACGAAGTAGAGGGAATCAACAAGAACTCTTTGAAACAGGGCATCGAGCAAATAACAAACAGAGACAAAAAACGAGGTGTCCACTGTTTTACGTCTGGGAAAGGGAAAAAATGGTTCACCGATTGTTCGAAGCTGATCGAACTACACTTACGTTTTTCCCACCACGTTTCTTCGTTGAAGCAATCAAGTTACGAGTGGTCGTTACAGTTTGGAACAACTCGAACGAATGGTAGCGTCGAGTCATTAGGAGAGAAACGTGCAGTTGAATTCGTTTCAATTTAAATTTTTAGCTTCAATGAATTTCACTAGCTTCTGCCACCAAGAGAAAAAGAGAGAGAGAGAGAGAGAACAGTAAATCTAACGTAAATCATTCGAATTATTTGTGACCCAGTCGACAACAGCCGGGTCATAAAAAAGCGCAACGGGCTCGCGAATTTGATGAATTTTTAGTACTTTCAGTGGCAAACATCGTTTCCGTGTTTTCCATGCGCTCCGCGGAATTTCCACGTACGTATATTGTACGTCACCGCAGCAAATGCGCCGCCATTCGCGATCTAATAACTCGCGCGAAACTTTTCGAGCAAAGTTACGCACGGCACACGACAAAGTCGCGGCAACAAAATCGCAAACAGGAAATAATAAACTTTAATACTTTAAAACTGAAACTGAAATCAAGTAAAATTTCGCCCGTAAATCGCAGTGAACGTACTCTCGAGGAGACTGGAGAAAGTTTCGACGGCTCCTCCGACGGTTCTGGATTCGACGGAGGATTTTCCTCTTCCTCTTCCTTTTCCTCTTCCTCTTCCTCTTCCTCTTCCTCTTTCTCTTCCTTTTTCTCTTCCTCTTTCTCTTCCTCTTCCTCTACCGGTTCATCCCCTTGCTCCTCGAGCTCATCCACTGCTGTTACCGCGGTATCGTTCTCCAATATGGCGGACTGTGTTGGCTCCTCATCCGAAAATTTGACATTAAACTTTGTGTTACCATTTCCTTTCTTCTTATCTCTCTCAGTAAGTCGCGGCACGCGTGATTCAGAGATCGTTACCGCCGGTTTCGGAGCAAGCTGTTTCTTCACCTTGCCGTGCTTGTCCAAGCCTTGCACCAGGAAGGTGGCCAGCACTGATCTACCTCCGATTTCCTTGATCGCCTGTATCGTGAGAATTCTAGATGATCGTAGATTTTGTTCGTCGTGGACAGAGAGTGAAAGCTATTAGGGATAGATTCGTGATTGTGCGTTGTGGTGACATCTGATATGGGAGAGAGGACATAAGAAAGACAGGAGTATGTATGTGTGATTGATGGCGTGAAAAGAGGAAGTTAGAAGATTCTGAAAGATGGTAACAGACAAGATGGAGATATAATAAGTAATGCGTGCCAGATACCAAAGAGAAAGCGATATTGTATTAATATTAAAGATAATAAATATATGTTTATATTGAAGATAAGAAATAAAGCCCTAATTTTACAAAAGCAATCAATCCATTACGGGAAAAGAAATAAAGATTGCTGAGTACTCTAAATCTGCTATCCGAGAAAGTTCTTTTCAGAAATTTTCAGAAAAGAAATCTTCGAAATTATCCAATAATTATTACAAAAAAAAAAAAGCTATCGAAATCGAGTGCTCGCAGCGAAACGTATTGTGAAAGAAAGTCTTTCGTTATTTTCTCGCAATTTGTCACGCGATGTATCTGTACGAAAGGCAATAAAATCAACGAGAACACGTGGAAAATTCAAACGAGAAAAAGAAACCACCGCGTCGTAGTTTTCACCTGTTCAGCGGTCTCCTTCCAGTGCTTGTAATAAGATCGATAGACGGTCGCCTCGTGCGTGAACTTCTTCAACAACGCCCTCATCTCCTCCTCGGTCCTCGGTAAAGGCAATCGCTGCAACGAAACTCTCTTTTTTATTTCTTTTCTTTTCTTTTTTTTTTTTTTTTCTTTAGAACAGATTTACAGCGTGTAAACGAAAGTTTGCAAGTTTTTCGAATGAAGAGCGACGTTGTTCGGGAGAGAAAGGAAGAGAAGAAAGAGGGAGGGAAAGTTTTGAGAGACTTTTGCCTCTCTCGAAAGATTAAACTGATTCTTACGAGATTGTTGGACGTGATAAACGCTAGGCAGTGTATTCATCTGTAACAGCGAAGTAACGAGCGAGTATTCTTACTTCGAATGGCTCGCTGTCACTGTCGTCCTTTGTTCCCAAATGCTCCCATGGTGTGCCTATGGGCCAAATCTTTGTGAATTCGTCCTCCTTGTTCGCCATTTCGGACGTCACCCTCGATTTTTCTCCCACTGTCTTTCTCGAGTCTTCTGGCGCTGTCTCTCCCGATTTCGATGCCAGCAGCATTGCTTCGGAGTTTTCTTCTTCTCCCAGCTTTCCTTCGGACGTTTCTTCCAACACTGTTTGCGAATTTTGTCCACGTTTTAATTTTGCCCCGTGTAATAAAATAGTGAAAAGGATAAGAGAGCTTATTACATGTGAATTATGCGTGAAAACTTAAGTCCAATGCAATAATTTTAGTCGACCCGTTTCACTAATTTCAAATTAATCCTACAACTACAGTTTCAGTCTCTCATTTTATACTTGCACGAAAAACAAATGGTCGAATGCTCTCCACTTGTTTTTCTTTTTTCTTTTCTCTTTTCTTTCTACGTACTCGCAAAGATTTTCAACTTTTGATTAGCTACTCTTCGGGTTTCCCTCAAATGTCTACGCCTCGTGGAATATGTAACAGTTCGCCAAACTGATAGGCGAAAGTGCATGGTACTCTTGCATTAATTAACCACGCATTATCGCGCGCGACCTGCCGCGCCACATACCGCGTTATTATTTCATCGCGACGTCGCGATAAAACAGACGCATAACGAGATATTGGTAACGAAATTCGCGGCAATCGTCCCGCAAAATCGGAATCGCTCCAATTTAATCATCAATTTAGTAGTCACCGAAATTCAGATCGGCTGGGAGAAAAATATAATCGCGTATTGAAATACTGTTGGACACGTCGATGAATCGCGTTCCGATGGTATTGCAAGTGCTGTCTCGATCATCGAAACACTTAACGAAAACTGATAATTTATCGATAGCGGCCAAACAGTAATTCCTCGTGCACTTTCGTTACAAATCGATCCAAGTGTCCAACGCACGATCGTACGTCCGCACACTCACTCGAGCAAATAGTTTCGCTGGTTTAATCGCCTGCTGACAATCGTCCACGACGAAGGATCGAGATTACGCTTTTTATATGGGACAGGGAGCAAGACTCGTCTTAATTAAATCGCGAAACTCCTCTCCCCGGTTTGTTTATCGCGGTGAAAAAGTTGGACGACGGCGGCAGGTGCTTTGTCTCGCTCGAACGGGACGGGCTGGAACAAAGGAGGGAACTTTCTCTCGTCCCTCCGAAACGGTTAATTCCCGGGTCGACAGAGATTCACTGGCGTAATAACCGGGACACGTAGAATTGCTTATTAAATGCGAGAAATTCGCGAGATAAGGCAGCGGGACTGTGCCGATGCAGCCTCTCGTAAAGTCTGTTTAAGGCCCGAGCGAAAGCACTACGCGAGGATGATAGCGCCAGAGTCTTGGATTTATCTCGCGATAAGCGCGACTGTCAACCGCTGTGATACACTTTTTTTCAACTGTGTCGCCGTTTCTTACGATCATTTTGCTCGTATTCTCCCCCCAAGTATTTATTACGTTTCACGAGACTATGTGATGTAATTTCTACAATTCGCAAGGTAATTATACTTCAACGATTGACTCGGCATTGAGAAAATCCCGGCGATATAATTTTTTTATTTTTTTTTAAATCTTCCTGGACGGAAATTTTCGAAATTTATTCGGAACTATTTCACTCTATTCTTTGATAAATGCCTGTCAATTCCGAGCGGATTTTTATGCACTCGCGAAAAATTTAAAAGTACAAAAATGTGCAGAATATTCGAAGTACAAATAATACTGATTATTCATGATATCCGTATAGGTTCTATGTGTTTGATTTGCATGAAAATGTAAAAATGAATAAAAATCTGCAGTCTCTAGTTGATGATGAAACCTTTGTGGCGAAATAAGCTGTTGTTAAATATAGAATCAATAAATTCGAATCTAACAAATATGATGAATATCATCCTCGACGAATTTATACCTTCTTGATCCACCATGACTTTGTTCGATTCTTCCGTCGGTTGGTATCCTTCCTGCGAACAAAGAACCGGAATAAAGCGTTGGACTTCTCGAGCAACAATTTTAATTATTATTAGAATTATTGCATACTAAAGTTGTATTATAACTAATTATACTAGAAATATTATTACAGAATATAATGGATATATTCTCGATTATTATATACTAGAATAATCTAAATAAAATGTCTGACATAAAAACAATTTAATTTCAGCGTGCAGTATTTGTAGTTTGATAACTAAAATACATCCTGTCGAAAATGGTATTCCGAGTATCCGGACACTCCCGAACGATGATGCATTGTCATAAACCCGCATATTGGTACGTACAAACAGATGTCGATCCCCTCGGTGGCCGGGCCGGGGACAGCACGAGCTTATAAATCATCGGGAAAAGTTACCTCGGAGAGAACCAGCCGGGAAGAAAGCCCGGAGGAATTAGTTTTCATATCAAACCACCTTCCTTCTCTTTTATTTTGCAACTTTCGTCCCTCTCCCTCTCCTTCTCGCCCCTGTCGGAAGTTTCTCTCAACTCCTTTAGCACGTATGTACGACTACGCGAGATTATGCCGACTCACGACAAGAACTATCACCGCCATTCTCGCGAAACTTTAAACGCCGTTGACAGAAATATAGTCCGACGTCTACGAGGCCGGTGTAATTTATGGCACGTGTTACGGCGGTGGGAAAAAACCTCGGGAAGAAAGAGGGATTTTCAGGTGGCCTCTGCGGCAGTGCCAGCCAGCCGTTCGGGAGTTTGGCTCGCGCAAACAGAACGATTAATGCATATTAAAATGAAAATTAAACCCGCTTATCTCGCCGAGCGTGAGAGGAACGTGAGACGGCAGCAATTACCACCGGGACCGCATAAATTGATCGGAGGGCTGTTACAGTGCTCCGCGAATAATTACAGGTTTATCGGGGCCGAGACCGCGTGACTTTCGGCTCAAATATTTAAACACACACCAGACTGCTGCAAATGGAACGAATAATTTCGGTTTTAACGTCTACATGCTCTCGCCGAATAACGTTGACTTTGCCCGGCATTTCGTAAAGCAATTTCACAATTTCTACAAATCAAGATCATCACCGATCGTTTGCAATAATTTTGCATCCTCCAACTGAAAGTTTATAGAATATTTGTGTAGAATGTTTGACAAATGAAAATGAAACCTCCCACTTTGGTTAATTAATCGAGAGAGGAATATGAAAATATGAATTTGCATAAAAATTCACAGTCCATTAATCATATTTTGCAATCCGCGTGCAACGCTCGAAAATTTCCTCGCCGAGAAACGCCCCACCATCGCTGCTCTATATCTAAAAACTCTCGACCTCGACGGTATTATTTATAATTCACTGAAAATTAGCAAAAATGAAGAAGAATTTCTCGCGCGCGTGCGCGCGCGTTGTTCCATATAATTTATCCAGCCGTGGACGCGTTTTTAATTAAATTGCGACAATCAGACACAACGAACTCGTATTTACTCGCAACTGAATGAAACTTGCGTTTACGCTAAATGGTCAATTAACGATCAGGTTAAAATGGTTTTTTTTTTTTATTCGTCAACAGTTCGAACCTTTCTGTTCAAGAAACTCCGCAGAAATTAGTTTTAACCTGCAGCTGTTCAGAGCAAACACGCTCTTTCGATTAAACTCGAAGCCCTCGATCGTTCGCGGTTTCTATTTGACAGAATAGCCAAACGATTCGATACGATACGATCAATCCACGTTGTGTTTGCGAGGTTATCTCGAGCAACAACTGTCCATCAACCCGTCACGCGATCCCTTTTCTTTTCTTTTTTCATTTTCTTTTTTTTTTCTGTTCAAATTCATTGCATTTTCATTGACGTGCCGCGACCTGGTTTTAATACGTTCGCCGTGGCCCTGACTATTTCCCACGCGACGCCTCTCTTATTAAAACACGAGCCAGCCCATTGCACTCGCTATTAAATATATTACGGTACGATTGATCGTCCGGTGTCGTCCGATGTCGTTTCGACTAAACTCCGTTGTCCACAAGGTCGGCCGCCTCCGCGAAACCTCCAAGCAACGTGTGTGAGTGAGAATTCACATGTCAGAGAGTGGAGCTAGAATTAGACCGGAATTTCCACGTATTTTTGTGTTTCTCATTAACGCGGCCAGAAATACGATATTTTCATTCACCGTTCGTGTAAAAGTCTCGGTACAGGTGTGAATTTCAACGAAATGTTGTTTCATACGAATTGTAATTGTAGTATTAGTTTAGGAATAATTTTTCTAAATAACTTTTCTTTAAATAAATTAAATAAATTTCTTTAAATAAGCTTGGAGTTTTTTTCTGTTTCGTCTTGGTTACTCCGGAGTTGCAGGAATTATCAATTTTAATATTCGAGGAATCTTGGAACGGAGCAGTTTCTTCAACAATGAAGGTAAAAAATTTCTTTCTCTCTCTCTCTCTTTCTGATGAAAAATGAAAAATTTTCTTTCTATACCGAATACTTTCTCGAAGTTTCTACATTCCGAAGAATCTTTCGTTAGTCTCTGTCCATCGTCTTAATCGGCGATTCTCCATTTTATCTTACGATCTAAAAACGAAAGAAATATCGAAATTTAAATCTCGACGACAGTCCCGGGAATGGTCGACCAACTTCGATACACTTTAATTCCCGAAGTAAGATTGATCGTTCAATAACACTGTACACACCAAGCCGTTTCTCTTTCTCTCTCTCTCTCTCTCTCTCCCCTTCGTGGTTTCTCCATTTTTCGTTTGCCAAGTCACTCGCAAGAAGAAGCGTGCCGCGAGAACGAGAGAGAAAGAAAGAGAGATTTAAACGCATTCCCTCGTCGTTGAAGCATGCAGCGTCGCATATAAATCTCCGAGAGAGCGAAAAAGCAGGCGAGCAAAGCACCTGAGCTTTCGAGACAAGGAAACAACAACGTTGCCTCCTTGGTGCCGTATCGTGTCGCGTCGTCTCGCGAAAGATCAAGGTTAACTTGGCTGGATTCAGCGAGACACGATTCCCGTAAGACGAGTCGCGTAAATCATGCTCCACCAGCTCGACCTTCGACGACGTTAAGTTTCCGATATTTAGAGAAAGAAGGGGTCCGTGATCAAGGAAATTGAGAAATTTGATAGTCTTGCCAGAAGTGGGAGGGAGAAATGAAACTTTCAACAGCTCGATCAGTATCAAGTATCGGGCGCCAGGTCGATGAATTTTCATCGAAACAGGTGCCGAAGCTTTGCGATCTTCCTCGGAGTTTCGATGTCAAACGAAACTTGTAATTTACGTTGAAAGAATTCGAGATTCGCCGACAGGCGTGAACGTCGCTGGAATTTTCGCGGCTGTGAAGTGCGAAAGTATTCGCACGCTCGATGAAAAATCGTCGACCCTCTGAACTGTTGTAACTTCATGAAAGAAAATCGCGTGACAATCCGGTTTGGCTTCATTTCAAAATCCGCTTTGACAAAGTCGACAAAGCGGGAAAGCACAAAGACGCTTCCGTTCTCGAATATTGTAAGAATCATGTGCCTCTGAAAATTTACCGCCATCATCTCGAAGACCGAAATCTCCCCTTTGTACCTCTTGTAAACTTGATACGCACGATTTTTTCTTCGCTGTTTACATTAAACTTCAAACATCGGGGCAAAATGCTGGAGATCCCTCGAATTTTTGTCGCTCAAGGTTCGATAGAATCGTACAGCAGGTACAGCAAGTTTGAAAGGAAGGATCTTTGAGATTGTGGCACATCGCGAGAAAAAATTTTGGAGGCTAAATCTAAATTTTTTAAAGCAACGAGAGTGTTTCTGCTGCGTGATGTAAAGACATCTTTAGAAAAAGAAAAGAATCACCAGGTTTTAAACCTCGTGGAACCAATTGAATCGCTGTACGATTAAAATTTCCTCGTTTCTTCAGTATTCCGAGTGAGCCAGTATTTCTATACAGATTTGCGGAGGATCTGAACTTTTCTGGATTTCGCTGGTCCTGTTTTAATTCGGATTTCGATCAAACAGTTTCATCTCGAGTTAACTGGTAGCAATCTTTCGAACAGACGCCTTTCTTCGTGGATCCATTACTCTTCCAAGGCGTGGTATCACTTCGCTGATTGCGAGGGAGTCTCCGAGAAAGAACCGAGAGGGCTGGAGCTACCAGCGGAACGTTCCATCGCTTCTCTATTTACGCTGTCTCGTAAACGCGCGTCGCGCAAATGGTTAAGCAGAGGCTTTTGTTAACGACGATCCCTCCAAAGCTGCGATATCAACCGCG
Organism: Frieseomelitta varia; assembly: GCF_011392965.1. Lineage (NCBI taxonomy): Eukaryota > Metazoa > Arthropoda > Insecta > Hymenoptera > Apidae > Frieseomelitta > Frieseomelitta varia. The sequence continues at coordinate 212,291 of NW_025109572.1, forward strand.
ATAACACGTGCACGAGACTGCAGCGAACGCTACCGTGTCTCGAAATTATTGAAAAGCGATATCGGGACCGGGGCGAGTGCTTCTTCCATTCTGCAAATGCGAGTCGTCGTCGTCGTCGCGCGCCAACACACCTCCCCGAAAATTGCACTTGCTCTTAACAACACTGGATAGAGGCCGACGCTACAGTTGCGATATCTCGAAATTTCGTCTCTGAATAGTCACGAGCCGCTCGAGTAATCTCAAAGAACGGAATTTCATTTAAATACAGAGAAGTTCTCGCGTTTCCTGTTGTATCGGAACATCGCGATAACTCCCTGCCAGATTTACGTAGAAGATTCCGTTCCTTCGCGACGAAAGTAGAGGCTTGAGATAAACTTTTCCTCAGTGGATCCACCACAAAGCGCGATCGATGAAGAAAAAAAGATCTACGCGCGTGTTTGAAATTTTGTGAAGACGTCGCGACAACATCCGACTTTAAAAAACCAAAAATACGCCATATTTTCTATAATTTGTAGTCTAACCTGTATGTAAGATAAAGTGAAGCACGAGGCGAGAAAAATTCAGTTTGCAAAATGCACGATTGCAAACAATAAAACGTAGGAGACTCTCTCCGTTCGATCGTAATTCCGTCGTAAATAACAACAACTCGCTACGTGCGCTGAAATTAATTTTAGAATAGAATTCCCATCGCGCGTAAATGGCGTCCATTTTTCATCCTACCGGCCGGACATTCCGACATAAATATCTAACGTCGGTCCAACGTCCGTAACAGGTCGTTACACGAAAGCGAACTTACCTCCTCTAGTTTCAAGGCCTGGTCAGCCTTCTGCAACTCTTCCGCGAGCCTCGCAGCAAAATCGATGTGAACACGTAACCACCTCTGCCATTCGTCGGCAATTTCGCCGATCTTGCCGAGCCAAATCGACCAAACACGCAGCATTTCCGATGGCACGGCGTATATTCGCTCCATGGACCTCGCCACGTTCCTGCCATTTCGATGCGTTACACGTCATTTCAATTTCTCTGCAGTCTAATCCGTGTACTCTCCCCCTTTTTATTTCGCAATATGTAATAAAAGGGTTCGGAGAAATTGCGCGCTTCTTTGTGAATTTCCGAATCGTTCAATACATCGCACATGTATTTTCGTATTTTTCTCTCCAATTGTTGAAATTGGTGAAAACGATATCTTTGAAAATATCCAATAAGAGAAAAATTTAATAATAATTTTTCAGTTGTTGTATTCGTCTTGCATCGAAGGTATCCATAAGCAATGTTGTTTTTTTTTTTTTTTCTTCGAATTAAATAAACGTTGCTATCTACTGAGAATAATTTAACTCGTCACAACATAACTTATATTCTAGTTGAATATATTGACTAATGTTTGTTGTTAAATTATGTCACAGAGGCTGTATTAACTCTTAAATAAAAGTAAAATTTCACAGAAACTGTATTAACTCTTAAATAAAAGTAAAATGTCACAGAAACTGTATTAGCTCTTAAATAAAAGTAAAATTTTGCACGATATCGGGAAACAAAATTACTTACGGGTAACCCTGGATAATTGCCAGACTATCGGATCGAATCTAGCCAGCGATATACGATTATCGACTGTTATCGACTGTCTGAAAATTAATATCGAGTTGGTAGAAAAGTAGTACACGAGTATCTCGAATATTTCGCGTATTTTTATATGTTCCACGCGCTGTTCTGTGCATCCTTGTATCCCACGATAGTAATACCTCGGAAATTCCCGTCATTTTTAAAAAAAAAAAACGCAAAGAGACACGAGAAATTTTTCCAAGTCAAATATCGCGGACGAGTGCATTTCTTCGAAATGAAACGACATATTGAAATGGAAATCATTTTCTTCCTCCCCGGGTCGAACCATCGAACAATAGGGCGAAGCAATTCGAGAGGGGAGTGAGATGAATGACGCAAATCGAGAGTCAAGCAGATAAATCCATGTTTGCGAGATATCGCGAAACTTCTTAAATTTGTTCAACGTAAAGTTAGTGTAAATTTGAAATGTCCCGTGGCTCGAATTACACGGCAGCAATAAATATCAGTTCGTGATCCAAGGAATTGTGCAAACAGCGAGACTAACCGCGAAAACTTTGTGTAGGTAATATTTTTGTCCCAAGCATGTGTAATTAAAAATAAAAGAAATAATTCCCGCGAGCTTGTTTGCCGCAAATCGTAAGAACGATGTGTACGTTTACAAATTTTCATTTAAAAAAGAAACGAGAAAACAGACCGAGTGCTTCGACCGAGAGAGAATTAACTCTCCAATTACTCGCCGGATTAATTAAATTAATTGAAAACAAGATTGAATTAATATTATGGCGAATCGGCAGAAAATTAATTAAGGCCGCGCATTCGCGAGGTAAAACGCCGAATTTCAATTTAGAAAGGGAATACCGAAATTCCCCCGACACCGGGGAACGTAAAAGGCATCATCAGAATTGGAACGAAAGGACAAAAGAACCGAGATATTAATTGCGAGCAGCGTTTGATGCACTTTATAAATGAATATCGCGCCATTTCAATTTCCGCGGCGCGATTAATCTTTCGAGAAATCAACAAACAAGCGATTTCGAGGTAACGCACAATAACTCTCGACCTTTCGTCGCTCGTGAGTGAAGAATGATTTTTCCAAATCATTTCCCACGCGAGAAAATTCCGTAAGAGAAGCAGTGGGAGAAGTTGAAGAGATGTTGCGTATCGAGGGAGGTCGAGTTCCAATAAAAGGATTTTTTCGACAAACTGCTTAGCAGGTTGCTGCAAAATTAAGCGAGGATTGCGACGAGACGTATAACAGCTACAGTGCATAATAATGCACACACAGAATACGGCGTCGACAGATGAGACAACACGACGCAATAACTCAAAGTTAGTGTCTATTTACGGCGTATCGTACTTAAGAGAACACGTAGCATCGCGTCTTCTGATCAAACATACTCCTCGACTGAAATTCAAAAGTTGAGCTTGATGGGCAGAGTTAGGAGAATTAAGTAAATCGACCACCATAAAAGTTTGCTCGATTCCGAGCGGGAAGATAGTGGTACGTTCTGCAATTAGGGAGGGCCCCGGCGAAATCGGCAAACGTTCGCTACGATTTCCTGTTCCCTCGGCAACCTCGATTTGCGTCATACGTCCTACACTTTCGACTAAAATTACGGTTCGACGATCATCAAACTATTTCCAGATCCGATTCACCAGTAACACATGCCTTCCGTCTCACCCACATTTTTCCAGCCGCCCAATTTCCACGTTTGTACGGTGCACGGTCTCGCGTGACGAAGTCTTTGAATTTAGAAAGCTTTTGTGAATTTTCAACGAACGTTTCACCAAACAATCGCGAAATTCCGATGGCACTGTAACGAGACTTGGCTCAGAGTGATTGCATGTAAAGTGGATACAGAAGATATTTGCATAATTAAATTTGGTGAGCCTGAGCAACAAAACGTAACGATGAAAGAGAGTTTACAAGATAATGTAGCGACTGGTTTGAAATCAATCGGAAAATCAATAAAACGTTTTAAAGTTTTTGAACGTCATAAAAGCTGTTTATACTGAAGAAATTTAAGACCTTAGAAGTAAAATATCCCGAATGATGCGCTTGCTATCAATATTTGCATCAATATTTTATAACTTCTGCATACCGCTGAGATTTCATTTCTTTCATCAGTAGGTGTCATTACTAGACTGAGCATCTTTATGCAAGTTCAAAAAGTATAAAAGTATAATCTGAAACATAAGATTTCGGCAACAGGCGACTGTTTCGCGAGACACACACAATTTCAAATTTCACGTAAAAATTCGCGTTCGCCACTATTCATTAAAATGCCAACGAAATTCCTAAAGATTTTACATTAAGCAATCACCTAACGAATCGTGAATATCCAGAGGTCTAAAGAAACAGTAATTTAAAATTCCTCGCGTAGGTGTTACGAAAAGAAAAAAAAAAAAAGGATTGTACGTCCGAGTTTCACTTACAGATCCGACTGGATTTTCTGAATGATCTTCGCCTCGTCCGGTGATAATTCCAGCTCCTTCTCCTGAAACACAAGAACCATTATTTACCCATGTGTTCCACCGAACGATCCAGGATTTCATTAACCATAAAGCGAGGAAATACAGCCGTGACAATCGGACGATTGGCCAAGACGATTTTCGGCGGAACGATCAAATTTATGGGACATTCCAGTCACGAATGTAGCCGGTGTTGCATTGCGTTTGTAGTATCGCGGTTCGCTTAGATTAATGATCATTGGTCTGCCAATTCGTGATGTGTGTTATTAACGGCCGAGAGACCTAAGAGAAACTGGGAAACCGAGTTTCCAAACGAGTGATCGGCGATTCCTGCCGCCACGGTTCTAAAACCGTGGTCTCTGACAAGTATGACCCTCGTCAAGTTTCCCACCCTCTCTCTCTTATATCCGGCCTCATACGTTTTCATACACATTTTTCGATAGAGCGCGCGTAATACATGAAAATACAGAGTCCACTTGCCGCAACGAAAGCTCTCTCGTTGAACTTTTACGACGATGTTTTTGGTGGAACCCCAGTGATTAGCAACGTGACTCACACTATCGTGGAAACGAAATTATAAAAAATGACCTACATTCTGATTTATATCGCTGGCGTTAAAAATTGATTGGTTGCGCAAGAACGACCTGTGTCGAACTTGCTTCTGGGCAGAACACAACCCTTGTCAATTGAGAAGAATTGTTTCATACACTCACATATCGACGTGATTCGATCGGATAACGATTAACGACAAGGAAGGATATTGATGTTTTGACGTATCTCGATAAAGAATAAAGAACATTCAGTCCAAGAAAAATAAAACAGTACATCGTTCGTCGTACTTCCAAATTTAATTTGAAGAATGTCTACCTGAGAAGCAACTTTCGAATCGCGGAAGCACCGTGATTTTTTTTAAACGACAACGTAACCGCGTAATATGTGAAATAAAAATGTTGGAAACAATTGGAAACTTTCAAACAAACATCCAAAGATTTTATAAAATATTCTTTTATGAATATTGTACTTCCTCGTACGTACGAGGTATGAATTTCACCTTGAATAAAGCTAGTAGCTTCAAATTAATAAATAATTCAAATTTGAGATCCTTTGTGAAACACAGATTTCGAAAATTTATTCAAAGATTCCCTTCGAAGCGAAAAGAAATGACCTTTCATAAATTAGCGTCGTTTTCATAATCACCGTCGTTCTGTCAACGAGCCGAGCAAATTGATAGGAAGAAGATTTAACGGGCGCGCGGCGCGATAAACTTCGCTACCACCGCCCCGAAACCGGTTAGTCGAATTACATCCAGAATTATAGACTTTAATGAACCGTAGATGTAGAACATCTCGATTACGTTCGTTGGCAAGTATACATCTCTCTGCGTTAATGAATTTTCATCGAATTCACGGCGAAGAACGAACAACGATCATGGAACATTATGCCAGTGGGCAACGACGTAATAGCGAGGCTTGATACGTGTACAGAAAGCCGCATATTATCCTTTCCCATGCATATGCGAGTCGAATGCCGACACAGCGGAGTGGTCGGCTGAAACGTCAGCACGTATAATCGAGGAATACGGATACACTAACGTCCCAGCGTAATATCTGGATGCTGCGTTTATTTTTTCCGACAAGATTTATTCGAACCCATTTACATCGCGGGCATACTCCACGAGCAATGTGCCGCTAAAAAGTTTTATATTTATTAATATACGCGTTTTGTCCTTTGCGCGTTCGCTGATACTCGGTCGAAATTCCGCGAATTTTTAGGAATATCGAATTTTTATCAAAAACTCGATGATGTAACAACGTGCCGAAATCATCTAGAGTGTAACATGGTAAGTGAAGGTAAAAAAATTGTTTTACTCGTGACTTACGTTGCGACAAGTAGTATTTTTCGAATATTTCGCCTACGTTTTATACATTCTTCGATCCTTTAAAATGTGATGTTTATTAAACTTACAATTTCTTTGTGTTGTGTTCTGTTTGAGAACAGTCTTACACGGACTGGATGATTTCACTTGCATACAGACGATAAGATTCTTCTCAATTGATAAAAGAATAAAACTCTGATATTGATAGAAGCAATGATTTTATCAAATGGCAAATTTATAATTTAGGCAAACTGTGACATTTAAATATTGAACGTGTGTTGTTTAATTTATAATGCTTCAATTTAATGATCCTAGTAATTCATTTTAATGAGTCTACCGCACGATCCAATACGTGTTACCACAAATCAACCAAAGTCTCCAGATTCTCACAGAAGAATACTGTATTCCCCTCCTCGCCCCCCCCCCCGATTATATAAGACGGACGACGATTTTCCGCAATTTATCGTCGTACCAGCGTTATCGTTATACTTCACGGATATTAATCTACGTTGATCGTAAAACGAGTACGTAAGTCTGACCTGAATCTTGGGGAATGAAATCAGAACCGGGAAACTGTATCGCGGTAGTCAGATCAGCGACTGTAGAACGTAGCACAACACGAAGGAAAAATAATCGCTGTTAATTACATGACTCCATCACGAAAGAGATATGTGTATGAGTGACTCGATGTTAATTAACAGCGCCATGTGAGCGACGAGATGAGATTAGCCTGTCGCCATTGAAACCGGGGCTACTACAATAATTAACCAGGAATTCCGCGTCTCAAAGCGGACAGTGATTTTTCTCTTCTCTTCCCTCTTCTTCTTTATTATTCCAATTCTGCAAAATGTTCTGACACGTGTGCAGACTCGCGAAAATATTTCGTCGATATCGTGTAGATACATAACGTAATAAAGTTCGAAATAAATTTGGAAATTAATTACAAGATGTTCAATGTTGTTTAATATGGTCATACTTCGCAGAGATTCGAAAAAGTATTTTAGTTGATCAATCACTGTGGACTTTTTACGCGAATGAAATTGAAATGTGCAAGAATGCGCGCGATTTAAAATAAGACATTAAAATAAGAAACTAAAATGGTAGGACGAGCGAAATCCCGTAATTACGTATAATAAGCTTCAATGCCCGGTGGGACCATCTTTCTCGAGCATTTATTATACCGCTATAAATTAAATATCTTGCAATCTCTGCGATATAAATGTTGAAATACTTTCAAGTGGGTTGGTGTAAGTACACCGCGCCAAGACTGAACTGGAAACAAAGCTTTGCGTTTCCCAAGGGACTGCTCTTGGAGGAGAAAAAGAGAGAGAGAGAGAGAGAGAGGAATAACGGGAACGATTACGAGGCGACGTGTTTCTAACGTGAATCCAAGGGTCCGTAGCTCTCCACGACAGATAGAAGTCGTGTCGACGGTGAAATAAGTCTGTTGTTATAAATATCGCACGGACGATAGCAAAAATAGCCACCAGGGCCGTGACAATCGGGATGCTTGCCGACGATCCGCGGGGATAGTGCGGGAAATACGAAAATCACGTCGAACGAGTCGATCGACTTTCATCGGATAAATTAAACAACCGCTTTGGTCCTGTTTGAAACAAGATAATAATAAACAAATGAATTTCGTTTGCTGCTCTATTCTTTAAATAAACTGTTCACACTGTGTTGTCTTTTAAATACTGAAATAAATGAGGTGAAACAGATCGATTAAATCTCCGTCACACTAAACGTTATTTCTGAGACTATAAAAGATAATATAAAATATCCGGGGTATCCACGAGTAATATTGTTTTTGGATACTGTACAAGATTTTGTTTTATTTGAATTATTGTCGCCAGATGGCAATGTTTATTAAATTTGAAAACAACGTAAACCAGTAAAATAGTTTTGTATACTGTTATGACGAAAAGGAGAGACATAATATAACTATCTATTTAACTATCGAGAGAGATTGATAATAATAATGTCGCCGAATAATCTCGCGAGCTGAGCGAAAATACAGTTAATTATTCGTATTTGCGATTGCCGTGGCAATCCACTACTCTCCCTTCGAGAGTTTGCAACTTTTATTAAGAGAACAACAACTTTTAATAACCGTCGGAGAGGCTTGGACAGGATCGAGGATCGCGTCGGCCGCTTTTTTTTCCACGCGGCAGTTTCGTTAGCCGAGGGTGGATAATTAATGAAGCGTTCTCGTCGTTACTCGTTACTTACGCGTATTAACGCGGAAAGTTAAACCGCGTCGATTTATTTCGATCGAGCAGACAAGGTTCAAACACGATTTTCAGGCAACTCGAAGAGAGTTTTAACACCAATGTCGTTGACTTTATCGAAGATAGAAATGTGGAAAAGTAGGTACATCCTTTGCCGATTCACCGAGTTGCCAGAGAAGAACTTTCTCGATTTGCTTCGATCGAATGAATGACAATTTTTTTCAAATATGTACAGTCGACTCGGATACTTATAGTAATTCAATTAAAAATCCGGGTTCCACGGTTCGCTCTCACACTGCCGGATTTTTGCGAAAGTACCGCTAAACGTTGTTCACCATTATTTCATACTTTTACGAAAGTTTGGAAATTTTTCCAACAACAAGTTGAACAAAGATCAATTGTTATTTTTCTTTGTTCAACAGCTTCATTTCAAGACATCGATTTAAAAACATGACATTTTTTTCTCTCACTTTGTTAAAAGGAAAACACTTTAAATGAAAGAAAGTAAATGACAAAATTTAAATAACTTTGAATTTAAAAATTAGAAACTTTCCTGCCAATCGATCAGTATTTCTAAATATTTCATCCCGTTCGTAATATTACAATAATGCATCGTTCGATTTTGTCAATCTATGAGCTATTTTTCAAAAAAAAGTCTGACAGATCGATCTCATCGTTCTCCGTTGCAAAAATGGGAAAAAACCGAATGGAAAAAAAGTTATTCCCATAAATATTTTATATCGGATCGTTGCAGAATAGAATATCGAGAAAGTTAAGTGGAAAAGTAAAGCTCTAGCCAACGCGCTCGCGTTGGAAGGAGTGCTTTCGGTAGCGAGTAGTATCATGCGCGGAAATTGCGGAACGCTCGAATTCCGAGTCTGAACGAATTTCCTTGTCGATGATAAATTGAATGTCACGCCACTGCGAATTTTTATCCACCAGACAGAACTGCGTGTAACGTATAAATTATACCCACCGCCGCAATTTCTAACGCGTGGTTCTCGTTTGATTTATGCTCGTTCGGAGGGTCGGCCGACAATGAAATTCGACCCGAACAGACGAACAAATCCTCTATAATTTCGGGAAAAAGGAACAATCAAAATTCTCTTTATTTCAAAAAGGCGAGAAGTCCGTCGGAACGTGTCAAAATGTTTCCGGAACTAAAGGAAACTTCACTCGTAATAGTTTCTTTGAAAATCCCTGCAGTTCTCGAGAATAGAAAGAAGTTGGACGAATTTTTGTATTATCTCGAAAAAGAAGTCGATACACTGTGGAAGGAAATTCGATTGGAGACTTTCTCTCGACAAACGCAGGAATTTGTGACAAATTTGTTTCTTTTAGTAGAACGAGAGAGAGTTTAGTTTCCGGAGATAGACGTGAACGTTTCGAAATTTTCTCCGAAGTAGAGACATTCGTCTAGTGAGTCACGTGGAGTTCGTTTATTTATCGAAGTACGCGAGTAGACAAGTAATGAGCCAGGCGGGCGAAGCTTCATCTTGAAATTGCAACGGTAATCCCGTTAAGTGGTCAGTGGAAATTATTTCGGTGCCGCCCCATGCTTCATTTGCTCGCGCTTTGTATCCTCGATCGTTCGTTTGAAACATCAGTTCATAAAAACTCCAACGTTAACCAAATTTCTGATCAATCGATACAATTACTAAAAACAATTTGCAATATTTGAATTTTCAAAGTTATTTCGCCGGTTATTTCGATAAACGAAGGAGCCCTTTCTTTGAGTCAGAGCTTTATCTTTCTTCTTTTTTTTTTCGCGAGATTTCAGGATCGCCAATAATTTTATAAATGAAACTGCACATTTCTTTTTATATACAGCGATCGATTTTTTATAAAACTTTCAAGACGCGCTCGTGTCTGGAAATATATTTTCAGACCAGTTGAAAATTTCCCCGATAGAATACGTCAGGTACGATAGTTACGTCTCGTTACAACGATAATGGAACTCGATGTAACGCGCGTAACATACTCATAAAACTTTCCAAATATCTCTGCATAACTCGCGCCGTAATATTTTACGCCGCGCAGAGAGCAGATATTGCTTTCCTTAAACGTGGACTCGAATTTACGAAGGAACAGTCGTCCAAATGCCAAGATCAATGTTACGCGAAGTCGCGTCACGGATGCCGATCTCGATTGCCAGAAAGCGGATTCAAAAGCAGGACCACGCGTCACGTTTGTTCATATAAACGCTCCTTGAGACGAGTCTCTCTCTCTCTTTCTCTCTCTCTAACTTCGTTTCAAATCTTCCCAAAGTTTTCCAAGCTAAAATTAAGAGATACGCAGCGAAGATTGTATCTCTCTGTTGATCATCTAACGGTTCGCTTTATTTTTAGGGTGAATGGTTTATGACTCAGAGAGCCGAAAATCGATGCGCGAAACCTCTCGTCCGACCGACCAAATGAACGTTCCAACGCCACAGCTGATCCAGAGTGATCGAAACGATCGATTTTTCGAAATTTCGACGGCCAGCGAAATATCAAGTATTAATTTCTTTTTTTAAATTGACAGTAAAATGAATAAAGAGCTACACAAAGCACGTGCCTCTTGTAAAATTTTCCCTTTTATACTTTATTTTTCCCTGGAAGTTTCCCAAATTCTTGAGAATGGACTTTCGATGATTTCAATGAATTTTTCTCCTGTTTCTCTTCACCGATTCACGATAGATTTCTCCGATAGTTGAGTTCCGATAGTTGAGGATCGACAAATCCGGGAAATATCACGCAGCGCTAACAAACGCATAGAACGTAATTTCAATCGACCGTTTCTGGCGACCGACGATAGCAAAGCGAATTTCACGACAATTCGGACTAATGGCGCCGACTGTCGAACCGATAATAATTCAACATTTAATTATGATCCTGTCATTTGGACGGGACACGGGGGCGCGAGACCGCAAACTAAACGCGACGGCCCCCGTGATATCGTATCGAATCGGAAGATAGATCGCCGTGTCAGCCTCGAAACAAAGTCAAGAGCAGGCCGTCGATATTTCATCGCAGCGGTGGCCAGCTACCGCTGAAAACAAAACCGCGAAACCTGCCGCGGGTCCTTCTGCTCACATCGCCGCACTCCGTGAATTACATATAACAAGTTACCCAATTGTTCCGACGATTGATCAACCTTTGGATCAAATATTTCTCCTTGGAAGATAAATACTGCGATAGAGATGAAAATCACGATGGAATGTCGCGGAATTTTGAAATTTCTATCTTCGTTTTTCCGCGTGAATTTTCCTCAAATCGAACGACGTCCAATTATACTTATTAAGTAGTTTTTCGACGAGTTAATCTTGCAGACTGTGTTATTATCGCGTCGTGTTGGATCTTTAAAGTGTTCGAATTTTTTTTTTTTTTCTTTAAGCTACACACCCACGATGTAGATGTAAATATCTTTCACATGTCGATCTCTCGATTTTTCTCGCGTAGTCACGAGCAACGTGTAAAGTTAAGCAGTTGACGAGTTGATCTTTGAAGCGTATAAATTTTTCTTTAATCTGCACGTTAATAAACGAAACTAGTGTCTATTTCTTCACTGGCTTTACAATGTAGAAATTTTTACGAAGTCGCTTCTCAATTCAGCTCCGTTTCAAAGGACTCTTCCACGCGTAACATTCCTTGAGAAGAAGGACTGATAATGAAAGTGGAAGATGCTCAGTTGAAAAAAGCTACCGCAAACTACGTAACTAGTAGTGTACGCGTTTTATGATGTTCCCTTGCCAAGTAATTTTTTAGAAACTTCCGTGCTTCTGTTAGAAACGTAACAACTTTGTAAGTGGCTTGATACTCGTGTTTAACAGCGCGTGTGAGAAAAGATAATTACCAGAAAAGACAGTAACACTCAGTTATTTGATCATTTATTGCGACGTTGTTCTGAAAGAATAAAGACGAATATATATAAGTCGCGAGTACCAGATAAATACTTTTAAAAATTTTTTTTCACCAATAGATTATAAATATTTTAACAATTCTATCTTATTCCTTCATCTCTTCCTGCTAGTTTTCCACGCGAGATAAAATATTTGCATTTGGAAAAAAAAAAAAAGAAAAAGAACACGATTCGTCGTTGTTCGTATTCGCCAGGATATAGAGAAAGGAAGTTTAAGACGACCGAGAAAGAGGCGCAGTTAAAACGAAATCTTTCTCCCCCAATTTTAAGTAGGCCAACGAGTGACACCGAGGATATTAAAGGATCCAGATAATCATCAAAGACGCGATAAATCTCGGGAACTTTAATCGAACGAAAAGTTGGCGTCGCGATTTGCTACGACGAAATTTTCATTCCGCGGGAAGAGAGGAGGGAAGGGCAAATTCCATCGTTGGACGATGGGCGAAGAAACGATTTTTTAAAACCGCGGGAAAACTGTTCGGAACTTGATGAACTCGAGGGTGAGACTCGACGCGGCGAGGCTCGTTATCGAGGAGCAAGGGCCCTCGATGATTTCTGGGTAATAGACCGCGTTCACTATTTTACGAAGGTTTCAAAGAGAAACGAGGCCTTTCTCTTCTCCCCTCAAAGAGAAAAGAGACGATTATTCGACGATCGACGACTGGATTTTTATTTCTACGCAAATTTATGCTTTCACGGGCATATTAAAAAAAAAAAAGACCGTACTTTGGATATTTTGCACAATTTCGTATGCTTTGAATTTCGCACGGATGCACGAATGTCCAGAAAACGAAAGGGAAGGAAAAGAAGCGAGACTTTCGTCCGCGGAATTTTACGATTTTCAGTGAAACGGGAACGGCCAGGTTAATTCGTAATTCGCGAAAATTTTCGTCGTGAATTTCATTTTCGTAATACCAAACTTGGCACTATCGCGGAGAAGTGAACTTGTTAAGATGAATAAGTTACAACTTGCCTCATGTGAAATTGTGCAAGAGGGTCTGGGCCGTCCCTCGCACTTGCGAACGAAGCTCACCTGTTACCCTCGCGTACAACAGAATTTATTAATACTGATAACACGTAACTCGCGACCTACGCGAGATTTCGTTAATAATGTCAGATCAATTTCGCCTTGGTAATATCGTAAAAGTAACCAAGTTGCTTCGAATACTTTTCTACCGTGTAACGTACACGTACAACGGAAACATCAATTCTGTAGAAGAAAGGAGGAGGTTCACGTAATAATCTACGAAACAGAAAGAGAAGAGAAGAGAATCCTCGACAAAGTTCGTAACACGACACGAAGAAACCAACAGTACGAGATAATTTTCGTCGTACATACGTCCGAGTCCTCTACGATCCATTTTTGTCCGCGACGATCGCCAAGGATGGCGCGTGAAATTTCGAAATATACACGGAAAAGAAAAAGAAACACGTCGGGGAAAAATGTTGGAAGTTCAAGGACAGTGTTGCGAGGGAAAAAAGTGTCGGAACACACAGTAAAGTAGGAGAAGGAGGAGGAGGAGGGGGAGGGGGAGCAGCAATGAGGACCGAGAAGAGGTGTTCGGCGATGTTGAACGGCGGTAAACGTGGTGCGATGGGAACCGGGAGCCGGTGCTCGGGCAGAGGATCAAGAAAAGACGAAAAACGAAGAGGGCGAGGAAGAGGTGCGGCAGCGGAACAGTGCGGCGAAGTAGCTGGCCAGAAATAACTAATAAGACATTCACTCTAAGACGGGCGGCCAACCGGCCCGGACGAACCGCGGTGCGTCTCGATATATAAAAAAAAAAAAAAGAAAACCTCGTAATCGGCACCTTATCATCCCTCGTCGATACGATAACACACCACACCACGACTCTGTTCGTATACATATCGTACACGTGTGAGGCAACGGTGTTTCGAAGATTCTTCATCTGTGCGCAGACAGTGCCGCGTGTCTCGTTGTTTCGTCTCTTGGTGTCCCAGTTTTGCTGCAAAGTGATACTGCTACTGATACTGCTGTAACCTCCTCTGCCGCGAACGTAACGACACGGAGAGAGAGAAGAAAGAAAGAAAGAAAGAGAGAGAGAGAGATAGAGAGAGAGAGAGAGAGAAAGGGAAATTTCAGTCAAGTATATCACGTGTGATATCGCATACGGTATCAAGTGTCGGAGAGTGAATTCGATTTATCGTTTGCCGTGCGCGAACGCGAACAGGACGTTACGTTCCGTTACGTTCCGTTTCGTTCCGTTCCGTTTCTCCGTATATTCCGGATATCGTGCGCCAGTGCAGCTGGCAGCTGGTGCTCGTGCGAAAAAACCCGACGTGTCGGCAGGCTCGCGCACGCCGAGAGAGAGAGGATCTCTTTTCGCCGTGGCCATCGGCCGTCTAATTTTAAGTGTTAGATAATGCACATCGGTGCGCACCGGTGCGCTCCGTTACTAAAACGGTACAGCGCCGGCGATGCACACACGCTTGTTCGCCCAGCGCGCACGCTCGTTCACGCGCTACCATTGGCGTGGAAAACGCTTCTTGGCACGCAATCGCGCCGCGCCGCGCCGCGACCGAATCGCGAGAAGAAATCGCGAGAGGGAAGAGAGCGGTGAAAGGTGTACACAGCGGGTGAAAGGTGTACGATGGTGATGAGTTTACGTCGCTACTTCCCAGATTCCTTTAACGAATCCCGCGGGAGATTGACGCCGACTGCCACCGCCGTCGGCAATCACCGGGATTTCGAGCGTCTCTCGAAAGTCGCCAAGGGGTTTCCCTGCCTTCCAAGTTTCCACTTTTCAACCCAAGACGGTTCCACCGAGTGTGTTCGCCCTCGCCCCCGGCTGTTTATTATTTCACGAGATATCTCTCTCTCTCTCTCTCTCTCTCTCTCTCTCTCTCTCTCTCTCTCTCTCTCTCTCTCTCTTTTTCCTCCGGAAACGGCTTATTAACGTACTCTTTTTCCTTCTGCACGTACATACTCCCCTGTGGGCAGATATTCCCTGTCAGCCACGGATTCTATCTATCGTCGTCTAGGTGGAAACCGTCTTCCAAATCTTCTTACCGGCCGATCCCCGAAACACGCTCCAGCGGTTTTTCCATCACCGGCGTGATCTCTCATCCGCGCTTCACCCTCCGCCTCGTTCGTTCGTTCGTTCGTTCTCCCGTTTTTCTACGCCGCTGAAAAGAAAACTCCGTGCAAGCTTCGCTTGCTCACCGCAGCAGACAGCTTTCTTCGCTTTTCTTTTTCTTTTCTCCACGTCGCTTACTGCTGGCCGACTTAACGACATCACGATCGGCTCGATTTTCACCCGTGGTCTGCGCTTAATTGCGACTTATCCTCCGTTCTCAGCCGCTTTTCCATGCGCAATTTTCTCTTTCTCTTCTCGTCTCCGACTCACCTTTCTTCCATTCTACTTTTGTAATTCTCTCTCTTTCTCTTTCTCTTTCTCTCGCTCTAACCCCGGCTCGGTTTCCCTCCACTGTCTGTCAGCGTTCGCGCGCAGCTTCTACTCCTTCTCCAACGTTTCTCACCGTCCCGTCCTTCGATCCCGCTATCTTCGTCTGTCTCTCCCGTGCTCTAATATAGCCGGCCGGTGTCCAATTACCCGCTTCGTTCTCGCTACAGTTTTTCCGCGCTCGCCGCGACCTACCGTGGCAACGAAGAAAAGATCCTCATCAAGCGTCGCGACACCACCTTCCATTTTCCGTTCCCATTCATCCCCAACCCCCATCCAAACCATCCCTTCGTCCAACTTCCTTCTCTCGTCTCCCTTCCACACCGTGACAACGTTCATCCTCTTCGTTCTCCTTTTTCCTCTCCTTTTTTTTTTTTTTTAACTTTTCACCGTGCATTGTTCTTCTTTTTTTTTCTTTTTCCTTTGCGAACGACCGTGCGGAAGATCTCGCGAGACGGAATCGATCCGGCGTGCGATTTAAATTGGGAAACCGTGCCGTGCCGGTACGCGGCTGTCTTTCCGTTGCCGTCTCGCGTAGTTAGGAAGGAGAAAGGCCGAGAAAGAGAGAGAGAGAGAGAGAGAGAGAGAGAAACGGTGATTAAAAATAGCTACGTGTCGAGTGAAGGCGGTGTAAGAGGGTAGTGGAGGTTAAGGGAACGATTAAAGTTAGAGAGAAAAAGGGAGATGAGATTATCCCCACGTGGCGATTGTTCCTCCCGCCTCTCCCGCCGAGGAAATTAACGATTCCTGGATTACCGGTAATTCAATGGCAAAGTGATTTCTGCGCCGAGATACCTTTCAGTAGCAACGGGAGAGGAGAAATTTTATTTCGTTATGCTCGATTATCGTGAATCTTCTCCTTTTCGAGCGGATTTCGATTTAAATCACTTGGAAAGTCAAACGGCGAACATTTCTCAATATGCTGAAAATTTTCGTACAATTTATTAATTTAATTTTCGACGAGCCGAAGAATTTTTCTTCAAGTTGCTAAAAATGTTTGACATTGACAATTAAATAAATAAATTATTCTTTTGCCAGAAACCAGGAAGATGTCCTACAATTTCTATAATTCTGTATTTCTATAAAATCACACGATTCTACGATTGAACATTGCAAATTTCTTTTTTTTTTTTTCCTTCTTTCTTTCTTACAATTGCAACACGAATTCGATTAAACAACGCGATTTGACAAAGAAGAATTACAAATAAAACTGACAAATCCTCGATCGCATCTGGCCAGGGACAATTTACTTAAAACTCGTCCTCCGTCTGATCCAGCGCTGATACGAACTACTTACGAAACGATCTTCCACGAAACCACTGCGCGTTAATTTTGTTTCAATTGTACAATCGGCGACTCGTTTCCAATTTCACAAAGCTCGAGCGTACAGTTCCCCGTTGTCTCCAACACGATTCTCAAACAACTCGCAGGACGGTCCATACATTTGTCAAAAAAGTCAAATCTCGAGTTGACCAGCACGCCCACTGTAGCGGGCAGTTTCACGGTTTCCCAATCGCACGGCGTTTCGTAATCGACGATTATTACGTGATCGTGGTAGTTTCGCGACGACGAGTCGTTTAATCGGGTGGTGATTTGATTTCCAGCTGTCACAGCGCCGGATATTGGTGAACGAACGGGCACGAACCACTTGGGGCCCCCATAGAGAGGGCCCCCAACCGGAAGAGGCCGCCGCAAGGCGGTCAATCCGTCAGGTAAGCGACTCCTCTCGATAATTATGAATGTCCGCCTCGCTAAAAACGGATGCTTGTTTTTTCTTTTTCTTTTTCTTTTTTTCTCTTTTCTTTTTTTCTCCATCTCGAGTAACCCCCGAAGAACCGAGAGTTTGCCCTCGCATAATTGTGAGTTAAAAATTCCATAAGAGGGGATCAGGGGAGGGGGAGGGGGGAGGGGGAGGAGAGATCGTTGGTTGGAAAAACATTTGCCCAACCAAAGTGGAATTTCACCGGCGCCTTTATTAGGAGGTGGAGGCGAACGATGAATTTCAGATTCGCGCGAAACGATACTGTTTGCTCCGTGGGAAATTTTGCTTCCGGTGAATCTATCCGATGATCGATGCGGCCGAGAATTCTCTCCCGTACCACCGGGAGAGAATTATTGATGAGCGAACCCGTCGCGAACTCTAATCTTCGCGTTAGATCCTTATCAACGCGAGCCGCTTCTCAATGGCGGATAGAGGAGAAAGTTTGCCAGGATAACGCCTCTATATCTACCAGGAGGCTACTTCCGCCGAGTTGTTAAGAACAGAGAGACCAGGCGAATAAACGAATTTCGACCCGATCGATCTTTGTCCGCGAGAGAGGCTCGCGATTCTCCAAAGCGTTAAACAGGTTGCTCGTCTTTCAGAAGCTTCTCATTCTCGAGTTTTCAGAGTCTCTGACACTGAAATAACGAAGACAGAAATTCTGGCAACGAAACTAAAACGAAACACGCGCGACTGTATATATTTTTCACTGTAATACACTTTAAAACGTTTATACGATACTATAAGACAGAGACAAGAATGTTCAACGACTATGATTTTCTGGTGAAACTAAAAGACGAAAACACCTGTCCGAGCAGAAAGCTAAATCAAGAAACCGATCGGCGAGAGAATGTTTAAACATCGCCTACGTAATAATTGATAACGTTCGCGTTAGATTTTCTCTCGTTTCAACATTATTTGTACATTGTTTCTCTCATTTGCCTCTTAATCTCTCTTCCGTCCGCCGCTGCGACCGAAACAACCATGGTTTCCAATTTCAGATCAAGTATGTACCATGTACGTGTTCGTCCGATTTCTCTTATCAAAAATTGAAACGCAATCTCCATAGCAGAATACTACGCGCGATGCCTGGTAACGATCGGTTTTCTCTTAAATCGTCCACGCTCGAAGGATTCGGAAAAACAGACCGGGGGGGGGGGGGGGGGGGGGGGGGGGAACAACAAACGAAGGGTGAAAACGACATAGAGCGGTTAATCGTTGACTGCTGGTCGATACGCGAAATTATCCCGAAAAATGAACGGTTGCGCTCGAATAAATACGGGAACGGCCGGGCTGCAAGTGGCTGCAAGTCAGGTAAAAAAAAAAAAAAAAAAAGGGAAATTAAAAAAACATTATCGGAGAGCTGTGGACACGTCTGCAGCCTGTAAAACTATTGAACCGACTAAAAAAAAAAAAAAAAAAATGCCGGTGTCCTTTCAAACGGAATTCAATTACCGCGCGTTTTCAGGAAACTCGCGTTCTTTCGAACGCGACCGGCGATAAATCGCTTTGGAACCCTACCCAGATAGGGGGTTGGCAATATTTTCCGCGCGAGCCGCTCCAATGAAACAACGCCGAGCCTCGTCCTCCTGCTCGGTTGATCGGCTTGGTTATAACCTCGAGTTCAGCGATGGTTGCCGTTTAGCGAGATGAAACCGTTCCGTTTGTGTCGCACTGACACAGCTCGCAAAACATTCGAGGAACTTGAAAGCGAACGAGTCTGGAAGAGAAACAGAGAGAGAGAGAGAGAGAGAGAGATTCCAAAGTTTTCAACGTGACACAATTAATTGACTTTCGAGGAGTTGGAAAGTGTTCAAGGATCCAGAATTCGTCTGTCAAAAGTCTGTAAATCCGAAAGTTTCAACGCGATCGGTTGCAGATTTAAATTTAACAGTTGGGAAGAGTTCAAAAATTCGAACCTGTCTATTAACTCTTAAACAGTGTCGTTCGATCAGAGACGATTGCGGGTAATTTGGACGGCGAACGACTAGAAATTTAGGAAGTTCGAATTCGTCCAATTTTAAGTTCCAAATCCGAGCAATTGAGTCCTAAATCGTTTCATTGCATTTCGTCTCAACGAAACGTCGTTTGAACAGTTTGAGATTGTCCATCGAAAACATTAGAAAATTCGAATTTTGATTTGACATTCGATGGAAATTCAAAGTCAGAAATTTAAAATTTTATTTGGCCGTACCGAAACCAAAAAATTGTCGAACTACGCAATCTCTTGCGCTCTCGTCGAGAATTTTTTGTTCCGAAAATTGCAATATTTTCTCAGTTTAGTATATTTAAGTATAATCCAGGCAAGGCAAATTAATAAATTTATTAATTGTCAATAATTTCTATTCAAAACAAGAAAGCGACGAATATATTCGGTTTGGTCACTCGTTATGGTCCGCACTTGCCAGCGCAAGTGGTTAAGAAAACGTATACTCGAGATTATCCAACGAAAACGTGCGTCGGAAGACTCGGATTTCGATTCGACGATCGATGAGAATTCAAAAGTCAAAAGTTTCAGCCGCAATTTGGAACTCGTCGGGGCCATCGAGCGCTACCGTTCCGAAATATATAATTTCAAAACGATTCCCGTCAACTTTGGAAACTCTGTTGGAAAACTGTTGCCGTCTGAAACCGTCTGAAAGTAGGATAATAGTCGGACCGTGTTCAAGATGCAACTTTCGCGAACCTTCCGGGACCCTTTAATCCCGCCCGGTTCGAAGAAGAGAAACGAAACACTCGAACGCTCGTATTCCTTACTTACCGCGCTGGTTACTCGTTCGAAATGAGCAGCTAATTAATTTTTCCTTCGCGTTTCCAAGCGACTCTCCACCTTCCCTCAGGCCTTCTTGTCTTGTCCGGCTCTCGCAAACGAAATAACTCTAATTACTTCTTTTCACTGAGGAGAGAAAATACGCTACAGTCGAGTCTCTTCGTCGCGTGAAACTTCTGCAGCTTCCTTGGGGCTGCTCCCTTGTGAAAAAGTGTCTACCAAGACAGGCTCGGGGATCATTTTACAGCGAAGTACAAATTGCACGAGGATTTTCGTTCGGAGAAGGACTAGAATTCAGAATCCAGAGCGTTGAATCTGAATTTCAGCGATTAACGAAATTGAACTTAGTGAGAAGTTAGCTATTCGCTAACAAATTCCAATTTACAGCGACACTTCTACTTTAGTCTCACACATCCTCCTTTTCTTTATTTTTTTTTTTTTTTTTTTTTTTTTTCTTCAAATTCGAGTTCGATTAACGAGTAAAGAAAAAAAAATCAAAGGAAGAACCAAGCTCCAGCGACGAATTCCAAAGTCCCCGTTAAACGAAACTTGACACTCGACAGATATAAAAAGAAAAAAGAAAGAAAAAAAAGAAAGGAAAAGCTCGCGAGAGAAGTTGTCTCCCCCCCCCCCTAAATTAGCGCGGTTAGATGCGCCGCGTTTCATTTTCCTAATTAACGTACCTGTTCCGCGGGAGCAACATCGCTCTGCCACTTCTGGCTCGAATGAAAATTCCAATTTGCGGCGACGCTTCCACTTTGGTCTGGCTTCGTTCTATTTTTGTCAAATTCGCTCGCATCGGCCTCCGCGAGGAGGTCGGAAAAAGTTAGGGGGGAGAGAACATAACCGTCGTCGTTGAACGTTTTTCGACGAGTATTTCACGAGTTCAATTGACCGACGCGTCTCTCGAGCATAAATTCCCGGTGTATGTTTCCGAGGCGAAACGTCGGAGATCTACAAATCGAGTTCAAACGAATTCGTTACACGCGTGGCCCACGTTCGTTATTCACGACCTGGCCCAACTCCCCGCCACCAGTTTGCACCAGGAGCCACGCGACGATGAGAATAAATTTTGAAACGATAATCGAACCGATGCGTCAAACGTCGGGAGATATGATCGGTTCCCATTCACGATAATAATAAATTACGGACATGGTCGAATCATTCTTCGAGCTGAAATTTCGCCGCAGCCACTCGAGATTTTCTCTCTCGAATTCCTGTTGCGAGACACGACGTTTGTTTCCTCCCTTCGCTCGGCCATCCCGATCGAAGATTGCATCCTTTCGTGAATTATTCCTCGCGAGGAAGATCTCGCGAGAAGACGGTGAGATTCGATCCCGAGCTTTTATTGCCAGCATTCTAATTTAAGAATTGCACGATCCGGAAGGCACGGGCACGTTTTCATAGCGCCAGCCTTCGCTCGAGATTGAAATCTCCTCGAGTTACGCGATACTTTGAAACTGACGAGAAAATGTTTTAAAACATTGATACTTCAATTGAGAATCGCAGATGCGTCGCGTAATTATTGAGTGGTGTCCAAAGTGGACGATAAACTTTGTGTTATTAACGTGGAATGTCATTCGAGAATGCAGCGTCGCGAAATTCTCATTTAAAATGTCATTAACATTACGGCGGCCAGCGAGATTACACTAGAATTAATTTAATGTAAACTACTGGCGCACGACTAATGCATATTTTTACTACTATATTACTTATGCATTTCTTTAATTGTTTCTTTACTTTCGCTCTTCAAATATTTGAAGCTCTTCGATATTTTGTTACACAGCAATATTCTTTAAATTGGCGTCTTTAAATTTTTCAAAAATTACGATAGAAATTATATTATTAGAAATATATATATATAATTATTAGCGTAAAATATATATAATTATTAGCGTTAAAAAGATATATAAAGATGAAAATAAAAAGACTGGCGTGTGCTTCTTTAAATTTTTTAAAAATTGCGATAGAAATTATATTATTAAAAATATATATATATATAATATTATATATATAATATATATATAATTATTAGCGTTAAAAAATATATATATAATTATTAGCGCTAAAAAATATATATAATTATTAGCGTAAAAATATATATAATTATTAGCGTAAAATATATATAATTATTAGCGTAAAATATATATAAATATTAGCGCTAAAAAATATATATAATTATTAGCGTTAAAATATATGTATATATATAATTATTAACGTTAAAATATATGTATATACATAACTATTAGCGTTAAAATAACATTCGAAATCAACCTGAAAGCTTATAAATATTTTTCGCGCGTGTCGAATCGACAAACAATACCGCGTTGAAAATTCATCTCTTCCCGCCCTGAGAGATCTCAATCCAACGGGGAAACATTACGCTGACCGGCAACACGACGAAGCAGAGATCAATAGCTGACGAGAAAAATAGATCTCTTGAATTCGGTGGACATGCGTGACGTATTCGTACAAATGGAAATTCATTTTTCACCAGAGGGAATTCCCACCGAAAACACCCGCGGTTCGATGAATCTTCGACAGATTCATGCTCTTCGCACCACGTGACACGATTGTGACGTTATTCTCGAAAGTTTCTGCAAACTCGGAAACCAACGGAAAGCAAATTTCTCTCTTTCGTTTGATTCATCTTCTCCTCGAATCTGTGTCACTACCTTGGGATAATTACGCTTTTGATTAGCTCTCCTCGAACAACCACGCGCTTCCTCACGATGGCAAAACGAACGTCAACAGAAATAATACCAAGCCTTTTGATTTTCACTATCAGAGGCGAAGAGTGGTCTTCTTGAGATACTAAATCCAACCGAAGGTTTCCAACCGGAGGTTTCACTTTCATATTGACACTTACAATTATCGAGAGCTGTTCTTTTTGGAATAATGTATCGTACAATTCACATAATGTACGCGAATATTACGAGTAATTTTCTTTTTCTTTTTTTTTTAATTACTATACGTCGTGAAATTTGCTTCATCTCTCATCTAAGTTTGAACTTTCTTCGCTCACGTGTTATCATTAAGCAGTGTTTCGTTCGGGATTGCACGATGATTGTAATTTTATATTTATTTGTACGAAGGTTCCCCAATCCATAAATTTTTACGCTTGTATTCCCTGTTTGTACGACGTGCGCATTTCACGAACGATTTATCATTATTTCAGATTTCACGGTAAACGTAAGTTTAAATCCAAATCTCCCCGTGACGCAGTCTGTTTTATTTCCTCGCTCGTTTCATTACGAATCTCGCGGAAAGTTTCACGAAGGGCTCGAACGGAAAGTCGTGGACTAGACTGGACTTTCAAATTTCTTCCTTTCCCAACGTCTGGCCTGGGAAACGGCGCCTTTGTCATGGAAATCCGAGTACTTACGCCGCTACTAGGATTACATAAATGTCGCGGTTTCTTTGAAAGGAAGGGCCAACCCTTCAGAGGGACGTCGTTGCGACGTCGAACCCGAGGTCGAAGAATAGAACCCTAAGCCAATGATACCTTCCGTCATTTCCCTCGCAGATACCGAGGCCGAATATCCAGGAAGCAGACGCTATCGGTTACACAGCTGATAACTTGTAATAGTAATTTGTCTCGGGAGAATTATTCTGGGAGCGATCGGCCAAAATCCGCCCCTATTTTAGTCAAACGTTGTAGAAATCTTGTCAATTGCAGCGGACAGATATACAAAAACTACTATCATTGAGATAATTCTGAAATTTTCACGTCTTTCCCTCGAACCGACAAACGCGAAAGTATTTTTTTCAAATGTCTGACTTTCAATATTTTCCACAAACGCATTTTCGACGTTTCGACGAGAACTTTTCAAGTCAAATTTGATTCAATTCGACTGGAAATGTTACTACGACATTTCAAACTGGCGTGGAGTATTTAAACTACTGTTGATACATTGAAATGTTAATGATTTCGATGTTTGAACGTTCTCGCCCACGAGTATTAAATAACTCGAGGAAAACGTAAACACACACGTTACAATGAACTTTCGCTCATTTGTCCAATGCTCGCGTCATTGTTTGACGTTTCACGCCCTTTGAAGAAATTATTACGAACCTATCGCGTAACGGGAAATTTGCAAGATATCGTTTACTATAACAATTTCAACGAAGAGAATGACAACCTTCGCGCAAACGTTCGCCAAAGTGAAACACGTAGAGTGATAATTGCCTCTACGAAACAGGCGATGCAGTCGAAAAATTTTCAGCGAGAACAGTTAAATTCGTTCGATATTCGCCGCGTTCGAGTCGATTTAATTTAAATTCGAGTTTCAACGCGGTCGAATCGACGCGACTGAAATCGTTCCCAGTCATTTGTACTGTTTAATTTGACATCACGCGGGTTTACATCGGCTGGTCAGCTTCGTTTTATCTCTAAGTTGGCCTGGCACAAACCGTTAACAAACACGATTAATTAGCTTAATCGCCGGCCGTTAGCCAGGAAGCGAGCGTGTCTTTTTCGCTGGCGCAATTTTCGAACGCTGAAAATTGCTCGTTTCCGCCCGTGCATCTCATTTTGCATCGCTCTTCTCTCTGTTCTCTTTCACTTTTTTTCATCCAGACACACACACACACACACACACACACACACACACACACACATATGCATACGCACGGTATATTTAATCAATCGATTTCATATTCGTCAATTCGGAGTACCGTTTAATTAACACGGCACACTTCGTTCTCTATCACGAGTGAAAATTAATTATTTCAATCGAAGGAATAATTAAACTCAATCAATTGTGCACCAGACTTTCAATCAATATGAATAAATAAAGTGGCACGACGCTAACGTTAAAAAAACACGACCACGTAACGCACATCAGATATGCCGGAAGGAAAATTTCGCGAAGCATTTCCGGAACGAAATTCTCCTATGCCGTGGCGGTCCGTCTATCCAGTATTTTACATTTTAGAACAACATAACACTCGTTTCCATCCGCTTCCGTCCGATATTTCAAAGTGTAAATCTCCTGTGTGTGTGTTTTTTTTTTTTACTCTCGTGTTTTACTATCAAAATCCACCCATGTCAAACGACCGATATTTTATGTTTTAGAACAAAATTACACCCATTCCCATCAATTCATCCAACATTTTATATTTTAGAGAGCTAGTCTTCTATGTGTCTTTCCTTCGCCACACATTTCTGTTATACGTTGCAATAAAGTTCTCTGTCCATCCATCCAACATTTTCTAGAAATGACAAAATGAACGGAGTCTCTTCCTTTCTCCGTTTGAACGCGCATATTATTTACGATGACAGATAGAGCCTCGGGTGATTTATCGTCTTGCCCAAACTACCGAAACTATGTGTACTCTCTGCTGTAATAGCAGACACGCGTTTGTTCTATCTTTAAATTCTTACGAAAGCGCGAGTTTTCCAACCATCGAGAGTCAAATTACGTATAGAATTAGGCAAACTGCCGGCCAGAAACAAATTAGCAAATTTTAGCTGATCGAGTATCGAGGGTTTTAATCGACTGCCGAACGAGGAGGATACAAACACAACCCCACTTCGGACGATCGTCCAGATTTTCTTGATTTTCAGCGCCGCGAAAAGCCAGTGAAAAGTTGCTCTTCCTTCTTGCGCGACATTTATTACGTGCCTAGCTGCACTTTGTACCTCGTTAGTCTACGATGCACCCTTTCAGTCGCTCGGCCATCCCCCCGCAGTTTGCGGTGCTCTCACGCGCGCAATGCCGTCGGAGAGCAGAAAAAAGGTGGAAAAAAGGAAGGAAGAAAGAAGGCGAGAGAGAGAGAGAGAGAGAGAGAGAGAGAGAAGAAACGAACAAGAAGCAAGGCGTTAAAAGAGCACTAAAGCAGTGAATGCCGCGAGAGGAGCTTATCCACTCGTCCCTTGTCGGTGGAGTGATCCAATTTTCGGCGGGCTGGCCGATTTAAGCTAGTCCTGTTCACCGTTAGACGCGGATTTAGTCTCGTGAACGTGTCGCGCCAATTGGCTTTGTACACAACGATGGATACACCCACCGACGAGTGTTTGAATTCGCGGACGAAGGTTCGAATATGACGACGATTTCGAGGTTGCTTGAAAAATTTGAAAATCGAGTTGTCGACTTTGATCGGCAATTCCCCCGCTACACAGAGATCGGCGGATGACATTTGACGCGCGAACGTTTTGAAAATTTAAACACGACATCGATGAAATTAAACTTGAAAGCGAACTTTCGGACTTTTGGTGTCATAATTGATTTTAAGTAGGAATATCTTCTTCAATGATTTAACACGCGAATGTTCAGAGTACATTTGAAAACTTAAATACCACTGAAAAAAATTTGGGAATTATTTAATATTAGGCCAGAAATCTTCTCCAACGGCAGCTCGAACAAATTTATATCTAAAAATTTGGATACGACGCTGCCAAAAAAAAAGAAAAAAAAGAAAAAAGAAATTGAGATCCAGCCGCACGGAGATCTAAATTCGAACGTTCGAGTTTCAGGTGAAATTGAAAGGCTGTCGTTCGCATTTAACGTCGAGAAATATGATGCGCCGATCGACTTCGCTTACACCGACGGGGACACTCCGTTTAAAGTCGAAAATTCGACGCGCGACACCGTCAAACAGCGAAATTTAATCGCCCCGAACGAATGGAAACGTTCGGAATTTGAAAATTCCACGATTAAATCGGAGCGATAGTTGCCTGGCGTTTGAAAACGAGCACTTTACCAATGCTCCAGCGAGAACATACTCTTTGAACACGAGATCGAGATCGAGGGAATTTCAAAAACTCTGCTCGAGTTTTCGTAAGTCGAGTGACTGTCAATCACAACGACGAAACTGCACAAAACCAATACGGTAAATTGTGTTAGCGACACAGGGATGCAAATGGTCGCGACACGTTCGTCAATTCAACGATTATCCGGTTGTTACGATTCAACCGCTAGAAGGATTCGATCGCGGACAAGCAACATGGAACCTCTATAACGAATTGCTCGGGGCTAAGTTCGCATTACAATGCGACACAACTAATGATAAGGTCACGATCATTAGCGAAACCCGCTATATACATATATACATATATACCCCACCGGGTCGTAATTTTTTCTCTCGATTTGAATCACTCGCACTTCGATTCTCCGCGGTGAATCACTGACAAAAAAAGAAAAAATTACGAAAAAGCAACGAGACTGAAGTAATTGGAAAAATTCGAGAATATCGTCTCTTCCGATTAGTATCGCAGATTACTTCGTGATTACTTCGGGTTCCATATTCGTTCATTTTTTCGATAATGAAGGGAAAAATTTATTGCCAGCATCTGGATGTATATCCTACGGTAGAATGAAAAGAAAAAACACACACGTAAAATATACGATGAAATATAATGAATTAGTCGACTCGTTGGATTTTCAAATTACACTTCTATAAAATAATTTCATTTCATATTTCACGGTCATAATGGTGATTATACTTTAAACATGAAATAATTAAAAAGAAAACAAAAAATCTATCTACTACGTGGAACGAAGTGGACAATATCTGTAATAATGTTTGATTATTCATTCGTTTCATACTGTCGTCGACGAGAACGAAGATATTTTATTCCATTTTCAAAGTCCAGAATATAGAACGGAGAGCCGCGTTGCTTGCCGGGGCACGAGCCCCGATACAGGATTAACAGCGACAGATAAAAATTGGTTTGATTTATGGTCGACTCGGCTCTTTACGATTCCGTTTCACGGACGACCCACCCGTTTTCCCCCTTTATCCCGCCTCTCGTGCAAATCACAGAACGGAATATTCAGAGGGCGAGTCTCGTCTCGCCTACGACGCGTTTCATTCGACCCATTATCCCCCTGAAACCGGCCATGCACCGGCGAGTCGCCAATTAGTATAAGAGTTAATTGGTCAATTGGGACAATGGATTAATTGATTAACCGCGTAGCGCGAAACTGGCAAGCGTGGAATCGAGGCCGAGGCACGAGGTGGAAATCGGAGTATCGTACTCTGGAAATCACGTTCCCACGTTCCCGGCGATCCATTTGAAATCCTCGAACGTAGCAATCTTTGGGACTTTCTCAGGGAAGTTACTATGGAAACTTGGCTGAAAGAATGAGGCGAGAGGGGAAAAAAATTCTCTGTCTTTTCCTCTTGCTTTCAAAGGGTGAAACCGAGCGGAGAAAGACACAGAGAGACAGAGAGATAGAGTGGTCCGTAAGTAGCCGGGCCGATAACACTTATTGTTAGAAAGAGTTGCGAGTTAAGTGAAGAAGCACGCTTTGTACCAAGCTGCTCGTCTATTATTCCCGGGGCATTTTTATGAAAACTCCTCCTCCTCGGTAACGGTGGAGGATGTGTCGCGAGTTTCAAAGAATAACGGGGTGCGAGGATGAATAAAACGAGGGGTGTGCACGAGGCCTGGCGTGAATGGTTCCTTTGCTCTTCTCGTGGAAAATAAGAGACGAACACGGGGCAGGAGAGACCGGAGCCCTTGTTACCAGTTCATGTGAGAACAGATAGAGACGCTGACGGAGGTGCCATCCGCGTCACCTTGACGGGGATGATTATACCGCCGTTTTACGTCACGTTACGGCTTTTCACACCCGTGTGTCACGTTTAACGCCACGTAATTCCTTCTCTCCTCCTCGCAACGCAACGCAACGCCGAGGAAACT
The DNA here is from genome assembly GCF_011392965.1 of Frieseomelitta varia. NCBI lineage: Eukaryota > Metazoa > Arthropoda > Insecta > Hymenoptera > Apidae > Frieseomelitta > Frieseomelitta varia. Next base: position 240,937 of record NW_025109572.1, read on the forward strand.
ATTGATTTTCCATTCTGACGAACGGGATAATGCCAGACGATCTCTCTCTTTCCGATGGCTTTTGTGATTTTCGGTGATCGCGAAATCTTCAACACAGTTCCAGGCAACAATTCGCTTGTGAAACGAGCTTTACTTTTTTTGAACATCCAAGCATGGATCACTCGTTCCGACACATCATTTTATTTCACTCGAAACGATCCCTCGCGTCCTTGTTAAAAACGAGCGAGGGAAAAAATGTTCTCTCCCCGAATCAAACGAAATGATCTTCCGTCTTTGTATTCGACACGCAGGGACTTCTAGAACGTTGTTTTTAATTACACCGTGTAATAAATAATGGGAGCGCAGCGTCACGTATTTATTTTCCAACTCGAACGACCCCGTCGCAGGTGGGTTAATTAAAGTTCATCATAATGAGCGACGAAGGAGAAACAGGCTGCTCGTCTAAGTCATCTTATGGTAACGATAGCATGAAACGATGCTGTTACGAAGCTCGCTTATGCATTATGCAAATCTGTCTGGAACGACGGCCGAGTTCTTGCATTAGCAATAACGAAAACCATGCAACTTTGTCAGAGTGAAGGGAGGGAGGCAGTAAAGACGAGTCTCGCCAAAGGGAACCGACCTAGAAGAATATATACTGTTCGATATACATACGTCAACCTAACAAACGTTCGAAGCAATCTCGCATCTAATATTCCGGTGACTATGGGAGCGCAACAAACGATTCTACGATTCAGGGAAATGCTCGTCCTCTGAACAACGGTGGATAGTTGTTGTAATAACGTTTTGCAATAACGGTACTGCGACCTCGGGAAGAAAATTTCCATTCGGAAAGAGGACAAGCTATCCAATTTTTGAGACTTTGCTTGAAATAACTCGCTGACCCGCGTCTTCTGTTGTAAAAAGAAATATTCCTCGAGGGAGAAATTGCAATCACGATCAATTAATACTCTGTTATCGCGCGACGTAACTCTGTCGATTTGAAGTTACTCCTGCCGAGTCGTTTCCCGTTGTATGAGGAAATGTTTCTCGAGAAGAAATCGACCCTGACGTTAATTGATTTTTTGTTATTTCACCGGGGAAATTTCGTGCCGCGCGTTTCCGACAATTACGCGAACGACAGTGTAGCTTCCATTCGGACACGTCTTCCGTTCAACATAAGATTTAATTAACGTCACGGGCCCGTCGAGAAGTCAATTAAAAATTTCTTGAAAGTTGTAATCCATGTCCTCCTCCTTTCGCCAACTTTCAAATGGCTTTTTAATCGAGTTATACGACGGATAGTTAATTAATTTCGCAGCGAAAGCCACGGCGGCGATCCTCGCGCTCGTAAATGCGCCCGATTAATCGAACGGTGCTCAGCCTCACAATCGAAGAAAAACCCACCCCTCCAGCCGCTGCCGATTGGTCGCTCCGAAGAAACGCTCCGTTCACTCCCTCCTTTGCAATTCTAATATTTCTCTTCCATCGTCCGACCGTTAATTACGCGCTTTGTAAATATTTCACCGAGCGGATCGGAAAGGGACTCGAGATGAGAGACGGTGGATCTCGTGGTCTGAAACGCGTCCTGGCACGTGGATATTTTCAGCAAACTAGCGGGACAAAAGTCGCAATCATCCGTCGAGTGAAATTATTTGCTATTTACTTGAAGAACGTCATTGACGCAAAGTTCAGACAGTGGATTGCTTCTCCTGTTTTATTTCAGCCTTCCTCTTCTTTTTTTTTTTTTTTTTTTTTTTGTCGAAAATCAACATTATGCAAATGGAGCAGTGTTTGAAGGAACGGAAGACAATTCCTGTCTCAATTCGTTGAAAATTAGAATTTTATTATATCCATTGTTTAAATCACTGTTAATTGAATTACCAATGCAACTGTGTACCTTTGAGATTCATTTGACATTTATTGCCTATTCGGATCGTAACTATTCGCGTCTGTTTCGACTGGTCATCACTTTTCTGAAATATTAGAAGTACCCACAAGTAAGTTGTTCTTACTATACTGTAATAGTTTCTCAGTCTTAAGTATATTTAAGTGAAACAAAATAGGCAAAAACAAATAATAAATTTATTACTTCCCAATAATTTCGGGCGATAATAAACGCGACGAATTATCGTGTACGATTTGGTCACTCGTTATGGTCCGCAATCAGCTGCCAGCGCAAGTGTTTAAATATCGAATATCTATTAAATATTTTCAACTACGATATAGCTTACGTTAAATTATTGTCACTACGGCAACATTTGCTAAATTTGAAAAACGTCACTTATAGGTACCCCCAGTATATTCGTTTCTTACAGAACTTATTTCAAATTGCTTTCAAAGACGGATCGCGATTTCCGTCTCGCCAGATCGAAACTAACAAACGGACGATCGTACCGGACGATCCACCTTCGGTTCTCGATCGTCCGCCTGTCGGTGTTTCGAGTTTCCAAGTGCCAGCAGAGATCGGTGGAGAAGTTTCTCTCGAACGGCGGAGGTGAGAGATATGCGGGCCGATTCCCGATTTATATTTGACTCGGCGGCGGCGCGCGGCACACATTACCTCCGGGAGTTTTTCAATTAATTCGACGCCATTATGCGGCCGGTCTTTATTCACCGGCCGGGCAGAAGTGGGTCGTAGGTTGGCGCGCGACAATACACCCACTGCCAGAATCAGAACTATGCCGAGTCAACAAAGAGATAATCATCGTGCTTCGCATTGTTAATCTTAATTAACGTGCCGACGTGGATCAGGAACACAATATCGTAAGAAGCTGCGCGCGCTTTATATCGGGGCGAAAATTACGATGGAATAGAGCTGAATTTAATTGGACCGATGGGATGGAGGAGGAGAAGGGTCACCTTCGGGCTAGAGGTGGTCTCTTTCTTCGACGAAGGGAGGAAAAAATGGGAGGGGGGAGAGAGAGGCAGAAGGTTCGCAGCGAGGACAATAACCGACGACAAAGACAGTTGCTTTCCACGATACGCCGTTGACCCTTTTGTTTCTCCATCGATTCGTCTTCGCGAGCTCTTTCTTCGCCCGAGGATTCTCGATCGAATCGCGATTAATCTTTGAAATATGGCCCGGTCACTCGAGCGCAGAATGAAGATGCATTTATAAAATGAATGCATCGTTCCATTGGAATCGAACGATTCTGCTAAATTAACACAAAGAGCGTCAGGGTGCTTTAACTTCATGATAATCTGCAATGAATGACCGATACTTTATAAAGTCCTTGTAAACTTTCAAAATGTGTTCTTAGAATAGTTCTTGCTTTGAGTGACACTCGTGGTATGGTTCTGATTTGAAAAAACAATAAAATTGCAGTCCTGTGTTATATATATATAAATTTTTAAAAATAATTAAATATTTTGATATTAATAACAATTTTTATAACAGATATAATAAATATGATAAAAATTTGTTAAATTCAATTATTTCACATAAAAAATTTCATTTTAATACAAATCTAAATAATAATGGTAATACTGAATAAATTAATATTCATAAATTGAAAGTATAATTTAAAAATTTAAAACTAAAAATAATATATAATTTTGCAAAATTTAATTTTATTAATAAATAATAAAATATAGAATAATCGAATATAAAATAGATGTGAATTTGAATTTTCAAAATGAAGATTGATAAATACAAATGATACATAGTGCTTTGTAATCTCACACGATGTAACATGTTGCAACAACTAACGTTCGACAAACTGAAGGCTGAAAAGAAAATCGTAACTCTAAAATAACTGAACAAAATAATACCACCTCTGGTGAGAGAATGTTCTATCGGTGAAACGCGATTTAAAATCTTCAAAATACACGAAAGATCTCAATGTTACTTGACACTAGAACTACCGACGATTTAAGTCCACAGCCACTTGTAACAGAGAAACGAAAGTGCATCGAAAAAATATCTATCTCGAGTAATCAACGATCAAAATCGACTTTCTCGATAGTGTTTCGTTCTCTGAATATCGATCGACACGGAGCTTCTTAGGGAGAGAGAGCAGAGTTTTACAGAGTTTTATCATCAAGCTTTATCATCCGACGTTGTTTCGCGAACCAATTTCAAACGATTGACGAGTATAAAGGATGATTTATAGATCATATGGCTGATAGACGGGCGGCGGTTACACGAAGGGGGAAAGGGGCGGCGGCATATTACTTCGGGACATCGTTCAGCAACTTTCGTTCGAGCCATTGTCCGCGATTTCAAGTTCGAGCTCGCGATCATTTTCGCGGAAATTATACGCGGAAGTTATAAGGCATTTCCCATTGTTGGAAACTCATCGACATCAGGCACGTCGGAACAACGTCAATATTGAAACGAGTCTCCTCGTAATTAAACATTCGAGGGCCGGGCGAATTCTATTTAGAGGGAATGGCGGAGAGAGACGGGCGAACCGGAGAAGACAAATTGGCAAAGAAAAATTGTGTCGGTCGCGAATAACGAACCTTTGCTGTCCGTTCGATGTTCGATCGCAATTTCCAGACTGCGTAGCTCGACAAATCGTCCACTGAATAAATCGTCGAATTAACTTTCAAAATATTCTCGAAATTGCGGGCTTTGACAACTTCGAGATGCAGCGGAATCTGGAAATCTGAACCTCGTACACGCGACTTTCCTTCCATTCCACATTTGTCGCGTGCACTAACCTCCACTCTTTGCACCGCGAATAACTCCGATATTTTTCCAACGTTCGCACCCAGAGCAACAGTCAGCGATAAAAAAGACGTGAAATTTGACAAAAGCGTCCGCGGTGGAACAATGGTCGAAAAGCAACGACGGTCGTTGATTTACGCGTCAGTCCGACAATTTTTTCAGCCTCGCTCTCGTGGCAACGTGTGGCCTCGATGTTGCTACAATAAGAGTCACTACCTCCGTTGTTTCCTTTTCTCTTTTTTCTCTTTCTTTCTTTCTTTCTTTCTTTTTTCTTCCTTTTTTCTTTTTTTCTTTTTTCCGTCGACTGGTTGATAACGGAGGTGAAGCAATATTTTAAAGCACGTCACAGCGTTTTGCGCGTCAGCGCGGGCAAAAATCACCGGGTGTTAATGTAAAAATTCTACGCCGCTTCTTTTTGCGCGCGTCCTCTCTGTTTCCACCTTTTCCTCCGGCCCATTCTCCTCCATCCTTCGGCGAGCCCGCGGAAATCGTGCTTGCACGCGTGTTGGACGTCGCTCCGCAACCACGACCGCACGTTTCACGCGAAAAAAAGAAAAAGAAGAAAGAAAAAGGAAAAGAAAAGGAAGCAAGCGTTTATCGCGGTGAGAACGGCGTGCAACCAAGCTCGTTGTCTCTGTTATCACTGACCCGCGGACGATCGCGTCGCAATAATAAAACGGCGAGATTTACTCGGCTCGTCTGACCGCGTTGTTTATCCGTTCTTCCGTTGGCAACGATTCAACGACGTCTGTCCAGCCTCTTTCTCTTTCGAAGGGTCGAATCGATGGAAGTAAAAATCGGTTCGATTCCAGGGTGTCAGCACGTCGATGAAAATAAATTTACATCATCGTACATAGTTTTCGATCCAAGCAGCCAGATTTGTCAAAGTTCCTCGGGTCAGATAGCATTCTTCTTTTTCGACGATAGGTTTCTTTTCAGCTCGAAAGTTTCCCACATTTAGCGCCGGTAGAGGAAAGAAGATTGACAATTGTAGAGGATACATTTCAATTTACACGTAACCGAGTTCTCCGCGCGAAATAACATTGCAAGCGATGAAAAATTGTAAATATTGTTATTATTTCACAGCGGAGCGGAACATATTTACTAGTAACACGTAGGTACATACTTGTTTCGCTTATTAAATCAGCTCACACAGGTACACACGTTATTGCGTTTTTTTACAATTGGAAAAATTGAGCGAGATTAAGAACAGATTCAGTGTCTTTGCCTGATGATTAGACAACAGTGAATTAAGCTACGCCCCAACGATCCTTTACTCCATCTCCCAAACATTTTTTTCTCCGGTGGGTATCGTCGCAACTTTCATTAGAAAACGGCGCTTGCAGCCGTCGCAGCTGCTAAATCACCTTCCTGACCGACAACGAGAGCAAAAGGAAATCACGAGCCGGAACAAACCACTCCCGATGTATTCCTTGATGAGCGCTCGTTAGGACAAAGCCACCTTCTTAATACGCGAGTTGTCACGGTGGATGGATTAATATCTCGGCAAGTGAATATTCGAGCAAGTGAAAAGAAAAAAAAAAAAAGAGACGGACAAAATTGAGGGGAAAAATACGTGCGACGGAACGAAGCCACCTTCTTAGCACCATATAGTGTCTGGAGAGGGTAACTCGACGAATGTTTGAACAAGTGAAAAAAATGTGTGAAGAGGAAATTGTCCATAGATCGTGCGAGAGCGATTTTCGTTCTTTCGCCGAACCGAAAGAAGCTAAGAAGATAAATCGCCGGCGTTTCGATTCTCTCAGAATTGTTCAGCGAATCGTAGTGACCAAGGTTCTGAATTAATCCGAGAATAATTTGAAAATGAATCGTCCGCGACTCGGTTTTCCTTTTCTCGAATTTCGCGCGCGAATTGAGTTGCCAAGTGAAGGGAACATTCGCGAAGGAAAAGAAACTATCTGGGAATGTAACTCGGAAATAAACCGTCCAGGTCGGAGATATCGCTTGTATCCGGAATTTTCCACTAAAACGAGTGACCGAGAGCCAAAGGGAAATAAATTATTTGAAAATAATTCGTTTCGATTTCTCGTTCCCAGAATTTTTCACCGCGTTTGGTAAGAAGTCAGGCGAACGAAACTCGGTGAAACTATGGAAAAAGAAAGAAAAAAAGAAATCATCGATCGCGTCCAAAATTTTGTATCAAAATATCTGATTAATCGTTCCAAGGGAAGAGTATCTTATCGCCTGAATAACTTCTACAATTCAAAAAATGGCAACGTTGTTGTTGGAACAGCGCAGACGTGTTTTCAAATAATACATTTTCTCTGTACGACTGTCAACACGACGATAATCTCGTTTTTGATGGAAACTACGATAGTTAAAAATCTATCCGTTTTCTCAACCGACTTCTTCAACCGAGCAGTCAGTTGTAAAATTTGTAGATATTACTCACGTATAATAAGCAATTGACATAAATTTGACGCAGAAATCGTATTTTTTAAGGACTTCTCCTCCCTTCGTTCTATCACGAATTGTTTTCTACTTCAATCTGTTCGTATTTTAATTTTCAGAAATTTAAGTGACTTTTCACCAAAGGTACAAATAGAAATCTGTTTCTTTTTTTTTTTTTTTATTGTATTGCGAATTCCTTCGCACATTCGTTTCTCTGATACGAGTTTCACGGGCCAGTTTGTCGACAGTAATTTTCCACGGTGCATTTTCAGAACAACGAATTAATGAAAATCTCCTTTCTATTCCTCGCGTTTGCGATTTTTCCGCTGCAAATACACTTCAATCTAGGATAGTTCCCGGGTCGAATATGAAACTGACTAACGTTCTGCGCAACAAAATACGATGTCTTTCACGATAGATATTGCGAATGTCCATCTCCCTGTCCATGCGAAACTCTCTCGACCATGTTGGATCGTATCTCGCGCGAAAAGCAATCTCTCCTGTAATATTTATAGTTGGACTTCCCAACTGGGCGCGCCCCATAATTGGAATCTTCCTCTTCTACTAAAAAAAAAAAAGAAAAAAAAAGGAAAAACGCGTCATTACACGAAACGAACGAAATTTCGCGTAAAAAAAAGTGGCAATTGTGAAAACGAAATGGCACAGGTGAAAGTTTACAATGCGATTACGAAACTCGACTGTGCCATGCGAATATGAGCACGGCAGTTCGTGACTGTCGTTCTGCCGTGTCCTCGAGCACCGCGGCTGTGTCGCGCAATTTTAGACAGACGCCCGACGTGCCTCACCGTGCTAACTCCACGGTCGTAAAAGAAGTTGCACCGTACTGTTTAGCACGTTATCCTCGGTTACGGCCGTGCAACTTCAACAACAGATTAGCAAAGCGAAACGGGAGAAAATCATAGAACGGGCAGCTCCTAAGAGTGGTATGAAATTAAAAGTGGCTACTGAAGAGGAGCGAAACGTTCGTTGGCGGGACTTTAACCTTCTAACGACGGGGTATTTAAATCCCCCTTAGCTAGTGGACGGATCGTTTTTCATATAAATGATTGTTCCTATATTTTTAAAGTTAAAATCATATCAAATAAAGACTACGTTATTTTGGCAATAATTTATTACAATTTATTTACAACAGTGTACATTCGGCTTTCTCAGATATTATGTAGGTGTCGATATATCGGACGTTGGAAGGTTAATTCTTGGAGTAGGAGGAGACGAGTCGAATTACAAACGGACATTCGGTTGTTGGAAGACGTAATTGGCAAATGGAAATAAATGGAGAAGAATCTATGTTGTAACGTTCTCGAACTCGGAGTACAAAGTTAGTCTTCGATTTGATCTTTATTGGGTTCACATTTCGTCAGAAATATTCTCAAATTTTCGTAATTTCGCATTGCACTTTCACGCAAGTGAAAAATCTCTCCCCGAAATATTAAAAGTTCCTGCCCCTCTAACTTCTAATAATTAAAAGTTGGCAACTTTTAATACCTGAAAGTTAGAAATTCTCGTGTAAAGAGCTCGTGAATTTTTATGCGTTTGCACACAAAGTCAACAAAAATTCAACGTCACGTTGTACCAATTAACGAAACCTACATTCCTTATCGACGGAGACGTAACGAGAATCGACGAATCAAATTTAAGGACGATCGGATCGGAGGCAACGGCGAGAAACCGGAAACGAAGGAGAAGAGAAAATGTCGGAAAAACCGCGAGAAGGGCGGGAAGCACGAGGGTTAAAAGGCCAGCGGCGAGAGGGTACCTTTAACTTCGTCTGACAGTGGAAAAATTCATATAGATTTATCCTAGCTGGGAATTACATTCGACCAGGGCATTTGTCAATTAGAAAGCTCGCAAGGGGCAACAACAAAATACGAGACGTGCGGAGAATTCCGTTTTTTTTTTTTTTTTTCCGCCCCGTCTTTGGCCAAGAGAGATCGATATAGGGCGGCTGGTTAAAACAGACTGGGCGAACGAACAATGGGCTGCTCGATGCTGATAAATAGACGTAGGTTTGTTACGTTAAATAGACTGGTTGAAGCCTGGCCGGTACGACTACCACTGTTTCGATTCCTCGGCGTTTCAATGGCTTTTCACGCTCCCGTGTTCCGCCGCACGCTGCCAGGAATATTTAACAATCTATATTGGACTGCGCGCTATCGCTGGACTAAAGATCCCGATTTTGAACGTCGACTGAAATACACGTGAAACGTCCCTTAACCTCTTGCGGCTGGAATGCCACGCACGTCCCAAATTGCAACATTTTCTCAGTTTTAAGTATATATTTAAATATAATACGGGCAAAACGAATGATAAGTTGGTTACCTCTTGATAATTCCTATCCAGTGATGTCATACCGATCAGTTCGAAAGAAAAAGAAAGCGACGAATTATTGTGTACGGTGTTCGGTCACTCGTTATGGTTCGCGAATCAGTTGTCAGCGCAAGGGATCAAGACTCGTTCTTGTTAGAATACGCGTTTTTCTTTTTTTTTTCAATATAGTACCTTGGCAAATCCCTCAAGCGTTACGGATGGACAATTTTTCGCGTGACACGGATTTTCGTCCGAAGCATCGTTTTCCCACGCGTGATTTTTCAGACTTCTGTCGGCGATTTTTGATTTGAACTCAAACAGGAAATACACGGCTGGGCGAAAATGACGGCTGCCAATCGAATTTATAAACGTAACGCGACGCGATTAAATAAAATCCGCGACGCGGATAAAAGGTCGGCGGGTACAATGAATTTAATGCCGTGATAACCTTTTTATGCTCAATAATACATCTATCATCGCGATGTCGTTCGAACGCTATCGTAGAGAACACCATCCATAAATTTTTCGCCGCACACAAATGAAAATCGCAATTTTCGTTTAGCGATCGTGTTCATTTGCGCGCTCGTTGATCGTGGATACGGGCTTATTTTAGCGGCAACAATGAGATTCGGCTGTATCTTCCATTGGGGTTCGTTATTCTTTCAAAGAGTTTAATCCTCGAAAGCTGTTATAAGTGAAAGCTCGATTTTCACGTCGTTGTTAATTTTTTTTAGTACAGAGCTCGCCAGCGGAAAGCAAAGTATAACGCGCGTATGTAAAAGAATCTCAATTAAATGGCAAAGAGATTGAAATGAAAAGTCAATAAAATTTATCGAATAGGATTAAATACCTAAAAACCTGTTCGCAGTACGACAATATCAGAGAGCAAAGTTCATCCGTGAAAAAACTTTGACTACATCGAGAAGTGAGTTTCAGAAAAATTTATCGTTTCGCGTTTATGCAGTATTTCGAAGCCAGAGTGAATTTAATTGAATGAAACTCTCTCGCGCGAGCAAATTTTTCTTCGCCGAGCCTCACCCCACTAGGTAAGAAAATTCACAGTTATCGACTCTGCGCGATCTCCGACCGAGTTTTGCCGACTTCGGCCAGATACCTGGTAAATTCTCGCGTAGAAAGCTGTCTTGCCGACTAGAGAAAAAGCTCTCGGGTCGATAAGAAAAGCAGCGTACCGCGGTGGCTATTCTAAGAGAAGCTCTGCCCTGAGAATACGCAGCGCTGGAGAACCGAGAGAACGCGCCTGAGCTAATCTGGCTAACTTTAGCATGAGATTTTCGTGCCGATGCTCGTACGCCTGTACGAACGTAGAGAATCGCCATCGGCGATCCGTTCTCACGAATGTCACTATTTCTGTACTGCCAACTTTTTCTACTTTAGCCGGAACTTCGTAATTGCTCTGCCAAGTAGTAATAGTAGTAGTAGTACCTTCGTACTTCAGTGAAACGATACTATTCGATCGACGATGGAACGGCCGAGATATTTTAAGAACCATTGAAAGAACGTACTACAAATATTTATAAATGAAGAATGAAATTCATTTTACTTGAACTTTATATATTATTATTTACATATATTAGTATAACAGTATTATATAATAGTATTATATATTATAACAGTATTATTATTTATATATATTATTATATATTATATATATTATTTTTGCGTGTTATGAGCATTATTTTTTTTTCAAACATATAAAAATCTACGTGTAAGAATATTTTTCGAAAATATCGACGATTAATTTAAGAGCTATCTCTCTTTTTTTTTTTTTTTTTTTTCATTGTAACCTTCTTCTATAATGAACTAGGAAGTAGAAAGTCACACAAAGAAAAGCTCTTGCTGCTTATTTAAAAATATTTAACTAATCTCCAGCAGCATTTTTAAAAGATATTTCCATTAGAATCTCGAATTGTACAAACTCTACAAAATTCCATCATCGATAAAGTAGTAGTGAGAATATTTAACACGCTCCAATTTTTAATTTCACGTCTCCGACAGGTGTTTAATCTTCTTCCTAATTAAATCAGTTTGCTCTGACACGGCGAAAAAGGAGAAAGAATCGACGAGTTGAAAAGATTGCTGGGAAATATGGTTGGAGCAGCGTTAAAATATCGCGCAGTTACTTGAAATCGGCGGATATATCGGCATTAAAATGGTTTTCTCCAGTTGATCATACAAACGGATGGAGAAGCGACTCGGTTGGGAAGGCAATTCTCTAAAATTTTCCTGTATCCGATCATCTGGATTAGCCTTTAATATTGGCCTCGGTGCTTGGCGTGCAGCCAGATTGAATATAATTGATATCGATTCACGGCCGACGTCTGTGCATGCTGCTGCATCGTTTTAACTTTAATTGCGATAAACCGGTTAACTCGTAATTTCTGATAAACTCTTGTCTCTCTTGTCGCTCTCTTCCGAGTCGTTCTAAGAATCAGCACGATTGATTGAGCACGAACTCCTTGGCAATTTTCAAATATAGAATAGACGATGGAAGTATTCGAATTCTTAGAAAAACCTCCCACAAATATATCGCGTGTTACATACAATCTACTTTTATTCGTTCATTCCATGAGGCTCTATTTATCCATAAAAATTAAAAAATGAAACAGAAAGAACGTACGAAAATCTAATGTAAAACCAAATGTAAAAAAATTATTGGATATCTTAGATATTTCTTTTTTTAGTCTCAATGTTCCAGATCATCTTTAATATTTTTTACTGTACACAAATTTCTCAGCAAATACATATTTCGCGACCTCTCTCTCTCTCTCTCTCTTTCTCTCTGCATTTTCAGGCTGGTTTTAAATAATTTAAGCTCGCCAGAGTGCTAATAAAATTTTAAAATGTTTCATACAACGCACGCATATTAAATACTTATTTAAAGGGATTTTTACCTATTTAATACCAGGTGAAAATATAGAAAACAGATTTGTCGAAGAATTTTGCAACGCGAGTTGCAGATCGGACGTGCTCGATGTTACGACGCCGGTGCGTCTCTCGTCTATATTTAATCGAGCTTTGTCGAGCTGCATTAATAAATAAATAATCGATCACGAGTCGACGAATACAGCGCGCGAAATTCCATCTAAATCGGGACGGATAATTAAAGACGCGGAAAAATAACAATGGCCAAGAACCATTGGATGGTCCACTTTCACCGTTGCTCCCAGTATTTATTGATTTCCGATTCGAGGACCGTGGCGGGAAATTGAATAGGAATTCCCATCGATCCGCAGCGAAACGACAAAATGCATATTAATGCCGGCGTTAAATAGAAGGGTTTATTAAATGGCGCTCGTTACGCGCCGGTCTCGTCAATCCCCCAGCTACAAAACGGACAATTGGAAATTAGAAATCAAATCCGGCATTGTCGCGGGTAATTTAGAGTGAACGACATACAACGAGGGAATTCTGGTCTGGCCGCTTGTCAACGACTACTGCCGGGGAATTTAATAACGGCTGATGAACCAAACTGTAATCTTCCTTCCCGTAGGAAACACGTTTCATTATCGTCGAACCTCCTCGAGATTGCTTGCTCGTTTAATTGCGCCGAGATACTTTTTCTTCTTTCAATCACATTTTCCAAACTTCAAATTCAAAAAGTCTGAGAGTTGAAATGGGAGTTTTTTCAGCAGTGAAATTTTCAATGCGAGAATCAGAAAGATGGATATTATCATCATCAGAGATGAGTGAAATTTTCACCAACGTTATCGAAATTTTTACGATTATTCTTACGATTATTCCACGCTCTACCCGGAGTCGAGATTGAGACACGAGAGCGTCGAAAACGACGAAACGGGAAACTTATTTTCCGAAACGATGGTTCCGAGAATTTTCAGATGATCTCGAGACATTACCATAAACAATATCACCGAATTTATTACATCCTCGAGATACTACGCCGCGTTCGAAATCCGAAATCGAGGCACGTATGTGCCAAGGTTGTCATCGCGACTCTACCACATTTCCAACATTCCGCGATAATTCGAAATATCACAGTTTTCAGAATAAAAGACGACAGAACGTACATTTTGTAAAACGTATGTTATAAATTTACACCAAGGTCTTTTTTGTCTCCTCCCTCTTTCTCTATCGAAAGATATCCTCCCTCTATTCTCTGTCTGACAATCGAAACAATTTTTCGTCGCCTCTCTCGTCTCTCTCGTCGTTCAGTTCGAGATCTCTTCTCCACCACGCGTGGCCGCTCCGTCGACGTGAGCAAGCATGCCTGACTTCTAAAACCAGTGGCAGCGTGTGCGTGCGTGCGTGCGTACGCGTGTTCCTCGCGCGGATCTTTCGTCGAAAACGTACCGCCGGAAATCGAAGGTCTCCGTCTAAGTATAGCGCCCGCCTCGCTAGCGTAAGTCTGGCCACTGACGTCGGAAAGTGTCAGTATACCCTGGACCGAACCGATTCCAGCAACACGCTGATCCGCGCGAGCGCGCGTGTATAACTTCAACGTGGTGCAACGTAGATTTTTCTTTCAAGAGAAGAGAAGAGAAGAGAAGAGAAGAGATCGCGAAGAGATTCACTACTCATTGTCAGAGCACCGCGCAGACCCCACGAGTGAACGAGTGTTCGAACGAACGATGAGAACGTCGTTTGCCAGTGCGTCGCGTGTGAATACGACATTTTGTGCACGTTTTTAAACTTCCGCCGTTCTTCCGCCAAGGAGAAAGATCTCGGAGAAAGTTTCTTCTCGCGGGAGTTTCGTCGATAACAGGCCTCTTTTTTTACTCGCTTTTCTCTCCGCTCTTTTCACCGTCTTTCTCTACCTTTCTTTACCTTTACCCTCGTTCGAAAGAAACGAAAAAAAAAAAAGAAAAGGGGTAAACGCTTCTCGGATTCGTTTTATGCTGACGCTTTGAAGTTTAGAAAGAGGAAGCGTGAGAGAAAAAGAGAGAGAGAGAGAGAGAGAGAGATTGACATATAATTCTCAGGGTATGTATGCAAATCCCGCGAATATGAAATAGGGGTTCTCTGTTTTGCCGGCTACAAAGAGATGCTTTCGATATCGGTTGACCCGCTGGAATGACAATGATCTTTCGGAAATTTGACGCGCGCCGTTTTGGTCGATGCAGAAGCATCGAGATACCCGATAGATAACGAGACGGAAGAAATTGAATTTTTCCCGTGGACAAATATTTTACTGATACAGAGAGATTTCCATATACGCATTATAATCTCGTTTTGGAAATTTATTAAATTGCTTACTAGCACGAGCATTTTTAACCACTTGCGCTGGCAACTGATTGCGGACCGTAACGAGTGACCGAAACCGTATACAATAATTCGTCGCTTTCTTTTTCTTTTGAACTCGTCGATACAACATCACTGGGTAGAAATTATTGAGAAGTAATAAATTTATTATTTGTTGCCTGGGTAAATATCACGTTTCGCGCGCTGCCCGCCAAGTAAACCAAGTTCCAAAGATCCAAGTAAACGAGCATTTGGATCGTCAGGTTTCTTGAAACGGCGCCCAGCTTGCAATTTCGAGGCAGACAAAGGAAAAGGCTGAATCAGCCGACGATCGCCATTCCGATCGCTTGGCGCGAAAAATATAATAATAACGCGCCACGTGCATCTGCACGTCGTTTCGAACGCGTCACCAAAGAGAGAGAGAGAGAGAGAGAGAGAGAGAGAAGCAAAGATCTCGGATTTTACGCGTGATATCCGCTGTAAAAAGTGAAACCTCCCGAAGGATAACGCTGCAATCTCGTCGCGAAAATTCTCGCGTTTGTCAGCGCGAAGTCTTTCATCACCGAGGAGAGATGCACACGCGCAAATCCATTCATTCTTTGTCCTTCTCGTTTCTCAGAATTCGTGCTCTCGTCGCTGTTTTTCACCGAATTTTCTCGTGAGCAAGAGCAGCCTCGGTCCTTGCGCTTTGTTGCCTCCCGAAACAAACACAAAAGTGCCAAAAATATCGTTCACACTTTGGATCACGGCGCTAATTTCATGCAACCGAGGAAGCGAACGTAGTTCCACAATACAGTGGAATCAGACGGAACTTGGTCGAACAGGTCTGACTATAGATGACGGATCTACTTAACTCCCCGCGTGCTACTCGTGGTATAGGACGTGTCTCATCGAGTTTCGTTTCTCTTGACCATTTTCCCTAAAGTTAGAAATTTCTTTCTCCTCGAGATTCCTAAAAAAATCTGAAAATTTCTACTCTCATCTGAAACTCGCTCTCTTTGCCTTTGAACTTTCGAATTCTTCCAAATTAGCCGCTCCTAACGAAAAGAAGAAAATTTCTAACAAACTCGCAGTCTTGCAAGAGAACACAAGGAAGTCGAAACAGGAGAAGCCGGGTTAAGTCGCGAAGCTGCCGGTTAAGTGTCAGGATTAACATTTTACTTGCTCCTGGCTATCGAGAAAGTTGCTAATACAATAGCACCTAGCCGCCTGTTGCACCCTAGAATTCGCTTTAAGAGCAACAAGTGGTTCGTCTAAGAGTAACAATGCTTTCTAATGTGGCCCCGCTCGTTTCCACCGCGGTGACTTCTCCGGTGAGGGCTGATTGGCCCTTGGCACACGGCCTTCCGACGTCTCTCTCTCGATTCTTCTACGTGCAACGAACGAACGTTGCGAAAGCCCCGACCCGGAGTGAATTTGGCTGCCCGACTCCGCTTTCAAATAATCCCCCTCGCTCCCAATTACTTTGCCGCGTTTCTACACGCGTAGTGCCGGATTTTAAATTTAACCCGCCCGCGCGCGGGTTTCTCGTCGATGTTGTTCGGGCAGAGTCTCGATCGTCAGAGAGACGAGCCAGAAAATCCATCGCTTACGATAGTAGCCGTGTATAAACTCGTGGCCGGTGCTACGTCACGCCACGAGCCGATAAAATACAATTTGGATGCTGTTCCAAGAAAGTTTTGGGAAACCCGAGGAGCAATCCTCGACATTTGGAAAGTGAAAAGAAATTTGTGAAAGCGAGAGAATGCGACATCTAGGCTAAACTGTCTTTCGAGTGTTTTTTACATTTTAGAATATTATTCTAAAGTTATTATTATATATATAATTTTACATATAAATATATTTTTTTAATATAAAGTATATTTTTTATTATATAAAGTTATTATATATATATAAGAATATTATTCTTTAATATTTAAATTGCTTGCACAAACATTGGCAATTTATAATACCGCACAAACGGATAAATGTATTTACATGGCGCGTTGAAAGATGATTAAAGGGAAGCAAATGTAAAAAATACAAAATAATTAAAATACAACCCAAGGAGCAATCCTCGACATTGTGAAAATTCTCATACAAACTGAGAGAATGCAAAATCTAGGCAAACATCTATCTTTCGAGTGTTTTTTTACAGTTTAGAATATTATTCTAAAGTTATTATTATATATATAATTTTATATATAAATATATTTTTTTAATATAAAGTTTATTTTTTATTATATAAAGTTATTATATATATAAGAATATTATTCTTTAATATTTAAATTGCTTACACAAACATTGGCAATTTATAATACCGGACACAAAGGGATAAGTGAATTTACACGATTAAAGAGAAGCAAATGTAAAAAGTACAAAGTGACAACGACTTTGGCGCAATTTTAACACTAGAACTGTCAAAATGTAAAATTCAGGACAGAAAAATTAAAACGCAAGAAACAGGGAAAAATCACGATGCATTTTATTAAAAATCACTCGAAATCGCTAAAAAAATAATACACCGTTACGAATTTATAAAATTTCGACCACTCTGCTGGTTCTAGCGTCGATGAAAACGAAGGTGATGGGGGACATTATTAATAACGTTCGACGGGCGAGTGTCACGAATGGGAATGGGAAACAGAGTATTAATAGACGTTATTGAAAAATCCGCGAGCCAGACCAGTTATTTCTCTTGGCCCGGGCCACGATCACGTTGCATCCGCGTTCGAAGGAAAATGTTCGAAACTCGCTGCGACGATTCAAACTTTCCTCCTACAAACGTCCAACAAAGTATAATACACTTTCTCTAAAATTCAGCGACTACTTTCGAAAAATCGCTCCGTAGATCGATCCTTGAAACGACGAACGGAGAATACGAGAGACTCAGTAGTTGCCAAGCCTCTCAAAGTCTAATCGCCGTCGTTCAGGCTAATTTGCAAAGTTCGCAGGGCACACTCTGCGAGTTTGTCCATTCCTCGGGCAACAACTCCGACGTGTCTCGATGACACGGCGAGTCTCGAAATAGAAGAGCAACGACTCCTCGCGAAAGAACTTGACATTGTCTCAGTTTCGCGCGGAATCGAACAATGAAACACGGGACAAAGTTGAAAAAGACGAAAGACAGGAAGAACGCGAAGAAAGTAAGATAGTCGAACAGCGAAAGGGAAATCAAACTCGTCGAACATACAACTCGTCTCTCGGCGAACATTGACGACACTGATGAATAACGACTTGGCGCGACAGAGATCTTAAATTGCAACGGGATTGTTATACGTTCGAACTATTTATTAACTATGACGAGGATCACTTCGTATTTCAGGCAGTGGCGTAAGGTTCGCGGATGTTTTACGGGAAGCTGGTTAAACCTGTGACGCGGATTGACGAGAATCACTTTCTTTTAATATAACAACATCTTCTTTATTCGACGCAGATTCGTGCGTTGGCTGCTTCCTATATTTAACGCGTTCTGATGCACTTTCACGTGCGTTTAAATTTAATTCCATGATCTATCGTCGCGAGAATGCAAAAATCTTCTGAACGAGAATACAAAATGATGAAATGAAAGAGACAATATCCTGGTATATCCCTCTGAACGTATTACCAAGCTACGGGAAGAAGTTTCGCTCGGATTTTCCGCGTCAGCGAACAAGTCGGAGAATAAAAAGAATTGGACCAAGAGGAAGAGAAGAAATAACGAGTGTTTCCTTGTGTTTTGCAGGCATGGAGCAGTTCGAGCAACTGCTAACGTGCGCGATATGCCTGGACCGATACAGGAACCCCAAGTTATTGCCATGCCAGCACAGCTTCTGCATGGAACCGTGCATGGACGGTCTGGTTGACTACGTGCGTCGGCAAGTGAAATGTCCAGAATGTCGAGCGGAGCATCGTATACCCTACCAGGTGAGTCGATCGACCCTCTGACTAGGGTCGGTAGATAGCTAACAGACGGATTTATTTAATATCATCCGTACGTGAATTGATTTTTCTTCGAAAATTCACAGAAACTCTCCGTGTTCGCGTTACCTTGATATACAGGGTGTCCATAAAATCTCTTTCAAAAATTTATCACAAAGGGAAATGAGAAGACAGATAATTGGAAATTATTACAAAATGAGACGTATATGTTTAAGTTTTCTTTTTTTTGTTGCTCTATTTAATACACCTCTATATTTCTTGCCATGTTCGCGGTAGCATGGCTTCATCAATGGCGAGTGATCCTCTGCTTTAGATTAGTGATGTCCTGTACCTTTGTTCGACACACTATGTGAGAATCTGGGGATCAGAAAACCCCCACGTGACTAGGGAATTTTAGCGAGACAGTCCAGAGGTGAATGGATCAAATGTTTGTCTAATGGTGCCCATATAGAGGTGTATTGAGACAGAAAAAGAACTTAAATATATACGTCTCATTTTGCAATAATTTCCACTTATCTGTCTTTTCATTTGCCTTTGTAATAAATTTTTGAAATTGCAAAGAGACTTTATGAACAGGCTGTATAATTCCTTCAGTCATACAGAATTCGGAACAATCCCGTGACCCGTATTCTTCCATCCGCCACGGTTTCAAACCAATTAAAAGAATATCGCGTCGCAGTTCTCCCTTTTGCTTTTAAAACAGGGGGCAAGAGGTAGAGTTGGATCGAGTTCGGGAATTAGAATTCGTTTGGCCGACGCGAAAAGAGCTGCTTGACGTCATCGTTCGTAAAGCGAGAGAGAAAAGAAAGCCGAACTGGCGAAGCGGAACTGTCTGCGAGATGCAGATGTACACACGTAGAATTAAAATACACCGTGCCTGCGCCCGTTAGCTCTCCCCTTCCGGCTGTGTGTATAACGCGTGGCCTCATCTTTATTCAACGAATCCACCGCGAGACAGTGTACCCATCGTGAAATTGGATAAAGTTTCGTACTGACACCTCTCGCCGAGACCATTTGTCTTAGTTTCTGTCCTATCGTGGAAGCGTGGAACATCGACGTCAAACGTAACTCGATTATTCTTAATTAAAAGCGACGTGGGCGTACGCGAGAGCGGATAAAGCGGGGATGGGGGGGGGGGGGGAAGTAGAAGAAAGAAGGACGAAACGCGCGAAGGAACTCAGTTGAATTTTCTGGAAGAAACTAAATCAGAAATTCAGTTTCGGAAAGACGAAAGCGTGTACGGGGCTGGAAGTCACCCTGCTGTTCCAACAATAATAAGTTTCTTTCGTTTTGTTTCGAAGGAGACTCGCGAGACTTTCAAAAAAAAGTGTCCGGTCGATCTTCGGTAACTCGATACATTTTGAAAAGCTCAAATAATTCACACCGTTCTATGTATTAATTCCTCTAAGACTAAAGCTTGGATGCGTGTATGTAAATAAATGAACTTCATTTTAAACAAGAGTCGCACGCGCGAGTAAAATTTTCTCCACAACTTGGGTCACATTTCTTTCTTGCTAAAGAAATCAAGAAATACCATCGCGTGGTGGTACTAACTCTAACGCAAGCATTGCCGCGTTATCGCCAGGGTGTGCAGGCCTTCCCGACCAACGTGACCCTGCAACGATTCCTGGAATTGCACATCGAAATCACCGGGGAGCTACCGGACCCGACCAGCGGTCAGACGATGGAACGCTGCGGCGTCTGCTCGGAGAAGAGCTACTGCTCCCTGTGCGTCCACTGCGAGAAGAAGTGCTGCCCCGAGTGCAAGGACGCTCACATGGACATCCTCAGGCGTGAGATCACGCGCATCAATTCCCAGGTAAACCGTGACAGCCTTACGTTCGCGCTGAGATCCTCCCGAGTAGCTAGCGGCAATAAAAAGGACCGACGCTTGCCCGACGTTCTCTCTGTGAACATCTATTTTTGGCCAGGAGAATC
The DNA here is from genome assembly GCF_011392965.1 of Frieseomelitta varia. Taxonomy (NCBI): domain Eukaryota; kingdom Metazoa; phylum Arthropoda; class Insecta; order Hymenoptera; family Apidae; genus Frieseomelitta; species Frieseomelitta varia. Next base: position 261,386 of record NW_025109572.1, read on the forward strand.
GACGAGCAAGTCTCTCCTTCTCTCTACTCGAATGAATGAGGGAGAAGGAAAGAGAAATCCGACGTAGAAAATCCGTATCGATTCGCCAAGACGAGAGAAATGATTTCACGGCCGGACGGTGTCCGACCCCTTAGCTTCGCCCCTCGATTTCTACTAATTTCCTGATTCCACCCGCCTGACGATTAAAAAGCTCCCGGGGATTAATGGGAATCCAAACCCGTCAAAATGAAGCATCGTATAAAGTAGATTTGTTATCGATTCGTTCTTTGTTCGTAGAAGTTTTATCTTATCCCGCTCTTGCCTTTTATTTTCGTTCCCTTGCATCCTTCGCTCCTTTGTCTTGACCTCCCTTGTATTCCTCGTCGTCCCTTGCGTTTCTTTTCTTCCTATCATTCCTTATCTCTCTTGTTCGCGATATTTCTCTTCGTCATTTCCACTTCTCCTCCAATCTTTCTTTTTCTTCCCCTCTCTTCCTGTTTTCCCTCCCTTTTCTTTCCAACATCCTCACATCCCTTCCGTTTATTCGTTTCGTTCGATATTTATTTCCACGATGAAAGAAATAGAGTAGCTAGCTGCACTTGAGATTAAAAAAGACCAGCCAACATTTTAACCGACAGTTCGATTTGCGTTTCAAGTGTTTTTCTGTGTCTTTTCTGTCCGACTAACACCGCGGCAATTCCCTTCCCATTATTCCCATTATTCTAAAACGCTAAAATCCACGAAACGAGATACGACGAAAATTTGCAAGTTAGAGAGCACCTAGGTGTGCGTGAAATAGTGACAATTATGGCGTATAGAGTAGGAAAGTTGGCGGCGTACCTGAGTGGGTGGTAACACGTTTTCCACGAATTCGCCGGCGACGTTGCCTGGAGGATGATAAATGCAAACGAGGTAGAATTTGCCGCTGTCATCGTTCGCCAATCCGAGACCTATCGATTCGGTTTTCTTCCAAATTAGCTGAGTAAAGTGGCGCACAGCATCCAAATCTTTCGCCTCGTCCCCGTACTTGAAGTAGTTGCCCTCTCCGTACCTGAGAACCAATCACACACATTTATAATTTGGTGCAACAAATACAGGCTGATATTGAAAAATTCAGCACAAATTCAGGACGAATAGAATTTTTATGATTGTCCTCTAACCAAATTAAAAAGAGTTAAATTCTAAAATCCATTTTTAGCGTGAATTGTGATTACGAGACAAACGATTACTACAAATATCAAAGTTAATTCTACAGACTTGCTTAACTTTCGACAAAACGTCTCGTCGTTTAAGAAAACTATACGTAAATTCGGGGACGAAAATTGTTCAAATACAAACCAATATTCCAACGGATCCTGCGGCTTAATTCTGTAAGGAACGTCCCTCCAGAAACTGCGGTAGATATTTTCGCCATACTCGGGATCCGATCTATACTGAAGAATGGCCATCCTCGCTAATTCGTCCGCCCATTCCTGCGCCAGCTGGTTCAACTAGAAAACGAATTTTTCCACTCGTTAACGCAGAGTCCACGTTGCCCTGAATCCTGTTCCATCGTCTTAGATTTCAACGTCGTTGAAATTTACTACGGATCGGATCGTCATATTGCCGCGTTGATAAACATGTACAGAGGCTATCCGTCGAATAATGGCCCCGTTCAATATTTCACGAAACCCTCGTGGAGCAAACGAACACCCGGGGAAATAAGAGGATACCCTTGTATACCTTGTCGTCGATTTTTAATGGCGGGGAGCGGTGAATAGCTCGATATTCATTGTGCAGTGTCAGGAAATCAGCCACGAAATTCGGCGGGTAATTTCTGCAGAAAACAAAAAAGAAAGAGAGAGAGAGGAGGCATTAAAGAAGAGTTATATTCATCTCTCTACGGAACGTAACATAATAACTAGATTCCAGGTAGATTCGATGCTCACTCCATTTTTAATTAAATGCTTTCAAGAGTCGAGGAATGGTGTTGATCGATACTCGAGGGCTGTTTGAAAATACGGCAATTGCGCTGGGTGGCATGTCTCGCAGGATTTTCGTAATGAGAACTTCGATGAGGGAGAATTACACGGTTACATGTTGGAAGCTGAGGACTATTTAGGTTACACGAGCCGAACGTCAAACGAACAATCGCGAAACAAAACGTTTGCCACGCTCGTACATAGATGTTAGAACACCTGCGCCCTCGGCCAACAACGTTAGCAAAATTATCGAATTGCCGAGCCATAGGCTTTGTAGATTGATAACACGAAACGGATATAATTAGAACTTGCAAATTTGCAATTTTTGCTGGATAACTTATGTCGGCGTGACGAGATATTCCACATTTTTGATACAGATTTAGATATTCAGAGTACATTTGAGAGAACCTGTTTGACGTATTATGTATTTGAGCATGAAAATTGTGTATTTCTTGTGATTTAAAGAGTAGCCCTCTGTCTGGCGAGAGCCCCTTCTCACCCCTTCACTTCGGAAATCGCGCTCGATCTCGCGTTTTCCTCAGACGCGGAACTCGCATCGCGAGTTTGTTTTGAATACATTAGGAGCGGGCAAATATACCGACTAGCTATTTTTGGATTGCGCATACATGCATAGCGCACGGGCTGCACGTACGCGGTTATGTTGACCTGAATTCGCGATATTCGTCGCGGTCGAATCGACTCGCATGATATACGCAACTCGATTTCGATATTTCCGGGTCTATTTAAGATTTCAAGCCCGACCGGCATAATTACCGTGGAACCGCAATGCCAGAGTCCCGTTGTCCGATGACGAGAAATCCAGGAAGGATTTTCGGCGTTGTTCATCAGAACAGCCATTGTTTCGCGAAACAATGATGTAATTCGTCGTGTGGCGAGCACACGCCGTCGTTTAGAAGTATCGGGACACACGCGTGGAATTAAGCAAAATTCATTGAATCATCGAGGGTCGCTATCTAATTTGAAATCTCACAAACGTTGTGAACATTCGGTGTGAGACTTCACAAATACAGTTTCGGATTTTAGCCAACTTCCCTGTAAATATCCTCGGAATAGAAACAATCCGGATAGAATAGAATGGAATCAATAAGAGAGTAATAGAATCTTGGTAACAAACCAAGTCAAACAACACACGGATAGGCACAGAGGTAGACAAATATTCAAATTTACAATGCCACGCCAAATGCAGAATATTCCAGCCTCAAACATAATTATTCCAAATATCCATGGGAAACGTGTAATATTACGGCGAGCACACGCCGTCGTTTAGAAGTATCGGAACACACGCGTGGAATTAAGCAAAATTCATTGAATCATCGAGGGTCGCTATCTAATTTGAAATCTCACAAACGTTGTGAACATTCGGTGTGAGACTTCACAAATACAGTTTCGGATTTTAGCCAACTTCCCTGTAAATATCTTCGGAATAGCAACAATCAGGATAGAATAGAATGGAATCAATAAGAGAGTAATAGAATCTTGGTAACAAACCAAGTCAAACAACACACGGATAGGCACAGAGGTAGACAAATATTCAAATTTACAATGCCACACTAAATGCAGAATATTCCAGCCTCAAACATAATTATTCTAAATATCCATGGGAAACGTGTAATATTACGGCGAGCACACGCCGTCGTTTAGAAGTATCGGGACACACGCGTGGAATTAAGCAAAATTCATTGAATCATCGAGGGTCGCTATCTAATTTGAAATCTCACAAACGTTGTGAACATTCGGTGTGAGACTTCACAAATACAGTTTCGGATTTTAGCCAACTTCCCTGTAAATATCCTCGGAATAGAAACAATCCGGATAGAATAGAATGGAATCAATAAGAGAGTAATAGAATCTTGGTAACAAACCAAGTCAAACAACAAACGGATAGGCACAGAGGTAGACAAATATTCAAATTTACAATGCCACACCAAATGCAGAATATTCCAGCCTCAAACATAATTATTCTAAATATCCATGGGAAACGTGTAATATTACGGCGAACACACGCCGTCGTTTAGAAGTATCGAGACACACGCGTGGAATTAAGCAAAATTTATTGAGTCCTCGAGGGTCGTTGTCTAATTTGAAATCTCACAAACGTTGTGAACATTCGGTGTGAGACTTGACAAATACAGTTTCGGATTTTAGCCAACTTCCCTGTAAATATCCTCGGAATAGAAACAATCAGGATAGAATAGAATGGAATCAATAAGAGAGTAATAGAATCTTGGTAACAAACCAAGTCAAACAACACACGGATAGGCACAGAGGTACAAACATTCAAATTTACAAATGTAGAATATTCCAGCCTCAAACACAATTATTCTAAATATCCATTCGAAACGTGCAATATTCCAAATGAATAATACCTATCCTAAATGTATAACATCGTAACCTGTCCCAGTTGGTGCCGCAATTGTCCCTCTAAACATTGAAACCTTTCCAACCTAAACGCGTGTTCCACTGTAAAGGGGATCAATCGATCGATTGATCGATCGATCGAGAAAAAGAAAAAAAAAGAGATTCGAAGAAAAGAAAAAAAATCCTGTTTGCAGATACGAAGGGGGTTGCACAGGTTGCAGGACGCGCTCGCTCTGGTGGAGAAAAACACGTTGGGACTGCAAACAAACTGCGCCTCGGTGGCGGAAGAGGTGGACGAGATTTATCGGAGGCTAAGCAAGGCTTTGAAAGACCGTACGGAACATCTGCGTAACGAGGTCGATCGATACCTGAGCACCGAGCTCAGAGGCTTGATTCAGCTCAAAGAGAATCTCGAACTGGAAATTGCGAATATCCAGAGCAACTGCGATCTGGCGGAGGCTCACATCAATGAAAACGTGCCGTGGGACGATTCCGAGCTCCTCGACACGAAAGAACTGTTCCTGCGTACGGTGGAATTCATCAGGTTCGTCTTATCGATCTCATTCCTCCCGTTCTCCTACTCTCTTGTCTTTTCTTTTTTTCTTTTTTTTTTTCTTTTCCTCAGAATTCCTCAAACTCCCCGGAGACCGACGTACGACTGTCCTCTTAACCAAGGGGAATATTTTTCAGATTGAAATTGCCTTACTCGCTGTGGCTGACAAGATACATCGTCACGTTCACAGTGCGTGCACCCTCACGATGAAATATGTTGTCACACTCGTGCTGTAATTAATGGTTAGCGAATGATCGCTGGACCACAGATGCTCGTGCAAATTTCTTTCGATTCGAAGATTATTTCTTAGGAAATAGAACATTCGTAGAAACTTACGACACATTTGAAAACACGATTACAGAAGTTTATTTTAAAAATCTCCTTGGACCTCACAGCGAGCTTTATATATCGGATATTTCGTGTATTTTTCTATATTAAATATTTAAATGCATAAAAATTCGCACGAAAATTACGTGACACGATGAAATATTTCCCTATATCCGGTTAAGAGGTTAAAATCATCGGTACACAGAGTCGCCATATTTATACACTTTCTTAAACAAAAATTTCGATCGCTTGAATCTTCTCTCCAAGCCAGAGACATTTGATCCAGTGTTTCCTTAACGAGCCTTGAACGAAACAGAAACTTAAACTAAATCAAACTTTTATCGCTCGGATAGGAAAATTCCCGTCTGTTTACTTGTAAAATGCCACGGTTTGCGAAACGCTTGATAGGTCTGGCGGAAATTCAGATTAAAATCTGCTGAACCAAAGAAAAGCAGCGTTCCCTTTCAAGGATAGTCGCAGCTGACAAGGCCGGAATGCAATATAGTTAAATTTCAAGAATTAAACGAAACGAAACGCGCGAAGAATTCAGCGAAAATTGCGTGAAAATTGCGTTTTAATTGTAATCTCGTCGGTGTTACGGGGCGAAGAATTAAAAGGTATTGAACGACAAGAGTTTTCAATTCAACGTGAGGAGAGAGAGGTAGTCTCGTTTTTCCCCTCGCCGTTATTGAGCGACGTTCAAGTCCAAAAAGGGCCTCGGGATCCCTAAAAAATTCATCGCGGACACTGCGGGGAATGACGATCCTCTTGAAATATAAAGTACCCTAAATTTGATTAGCGAAGAGGCAATTTTCTTCCGGCCGTGTTCGTTTCGCCTCTTTCTTTTTTTTTTTTTTTTTTTTTTTTTTTT
>NW_025109572.1:267465-323394 GCF_011392965.1 Frieseomelitta varia
TTTTTTTTGTTGCTTTATCGAGCATCGCGTTTACCGTCAGACCACCAATTACGACTATCTTTCATTTCTCCTTCGTTCTCCTCCATCGCGAAAAGAAGACGAACGCTGACGTCGACTGACTCGCTCATTTGCCAATTTCTTTAACTCTTTACCCTCGACAAACCTCTTTCGTATCATCTACCAGCAATTTATTTACGAAGCATCAAATAAGTTGATACAGCGATTGGAAATAATCATTCGAATGGTATCTAACACGAAATTTTGCTGATCATAACTTTCTAACGTGTGATCGTCAACGTGCATTGCGGGTTTGTTAGAACAAGCATAATACACTAGAGTTAATGACACATGGTTTCAATCTTTAGAAAAATAGCATCCACCATTTTTTAAACTTTCGTAAGAAGCAATAAGAAGCCTAGTTTATGTGAATTGTTGAGTCAGTCAATTATCTTCTAAAATTCTTTTACTCTTCTTACGTGGTATTATATACTTTCACTGTCTGTTCAGATATTATACTGTTGTACATCAGATGTATACGTTCGTTATAATTATCGACAAGCAAATTATAAAAAGAGAAAGTTCTGTTGACTAGATTCAAGTACAATGTCCCCTCAGAAGGGATAGTCGAGTGCAAAGGATTAAATTCCACGGAAATCATAGGTTCCAGAGACAAGTGACAGTGACGAGGAGGTACAAAAAAAATATTAAATTAAATTTACAAATGAAAGTCATCGCATTGATCGCAATTACAGTTGCAATATCATACAATTTAATCGACACGCCTTTCTGAGGAGGATATTATCCTTACACTTCGAAGATCGAAAGGTGAATGAAACTTACGTCGCAATTTTATGGGAAACACGTGGGGCTCCTTTGTACCTTGCCTGTGTCATTCAAACTGCTTCTCCGATATCGCGCGAAACGACTTTCCCACAAAGAAAGATAAACAACCGCTCGAAACGAGACGCACGACACTTCTGCGCTCGACTTTACACGGCGAATTAACGTGAGCGGAATCTTTAATTCCGCGCAACTCGGAATTTTATTTTATACCTTCCGCTCGGCTCGCGACACGACAGCACACTAAACGTCGACTCGGTTTTACGCAGCGAAGTCTCGTGTTCGTTTGTCGCGCGGTTTTTGTCCTAGCTCGTGCAAAATTTCCGAGCAAGAAAGGGCAAAAACTGTGTGTACAACATTGAAGAGCTCTCGTCGATGGCGTGGTAAGAACGCAAGGTTGAACGACATTACGTACATACTAACAAGAGATCAGCTATTTCGTACAACGTTCGGAACTGGCAGTAACAAGTAAAATGAAATAATTTGAATTTTTTCAGGATTTTAATACCTTTCGTCTGAATTCGTCACTTCATTGTGCAATATGCACCCACGAGACGAATAATTTATTGGATATGAATATTAAATTACAGAATCATTGGATCTTACAAATTGTAAGATCACTGAGTACGAATTTAAATCGTGAAATAATTATAAAATAATTTACTGATCAATTAAATTTTAAGTATAATCTTCTTCAACTTGATCGGTTTAATTTGCGAGCAATTACTGAGTAATTTAGCTGAAATTTAGCTGAAGTTTAAGAAAATATTCGTAACATCGTTGCTTCGATGAAACATTAATTGTTCTGAATTTTCTTCGTTCGCCCCAATGAAACACGACTGAATGCAATTCTGTAAAACTAATTGCTTTTTTTTTCTTTTTAACGTGATTTTAACGAAACTAAATCGCGAGATCTTGTCCGTCAATCACAACTCAGGTTTCAAGCAAATACCAGTTGCAAAATAAATCATTTTCGAAATGAAGGAACACAACGACAAACTATTCATCAATTTTCCAAATCGAACAAAACACAAGAATTCCAAGGGCGTAAAAATCCTATCCATCTCTCCTTCACCGACGAAGAGGCGAGCGTTCATTTCAACGTTTCCGCAGGAAATGAACTCGCCATTTGACAAGAATCCGCTCTTCTTCCGAGGATAGAAAAGAATGCTTACTGAAAGAAAGTTGAAGAGCGAAAACTAAAAGTTCCCTCGCTAATTCCTCGAGAATTCCCCTAACAATGTAACAATGACCGGCAACGACCGGCAACAACTCAACGAAACAAACAAACAACGGGAGAAACGGTGAGACACCGTGGCTCTAATTTACGACACTGGTTGCAGGAACTTCGAGTACGAGGCCGGGGATTACAGTCGGCGAGTGCGTTTCGTGATGGCACACGACCCGAACCAGTTGGTCCTCCACGTAGCCGGCTACGGCGAGCTGAACATTAAGCCGGAGACCGGAAGCGGAGGGTTGTTGGGCAGCTCGAGCAGTCTGGCACCTCCTGGAGGATCACCGGGCCTCATGAGAAGCAAGAGCGACCACCGTCTGGCATCGCAGTACCGACAGCAGGAGGAAGAGCGACTGGCGAGAAATCGATACGTGCCCGAATACGAGTAATTATCCCCTCTACAATTTTTCTTTTTTTCTTTTTTTCTTTTTTTTCGACGTTTATTTATTGTTCGAGCCATTCTCTCCCCGTCGCGACTAAAAAAGTTTCGACTATCCGCTGCTAGAGGATTCCTCGCGATACATCCTCTTTGCATAATGGCGCTCGATGTTTCCAAGAAGAAAAATGTCGGCGGGGGTTCTCTCTCGAGTCGGAGAACACACTTCGGAGATAAAAGGGGGCCAATTCTCTTTTCTAAACGTTGTTAATCTCACATCTTTGAACTATTATAGTGGCCTATCCCCTTGAGAATAAACGTACGTACGTACATACGTGTTGCATATGCATCGAGCTGAACAACGTAGAACGTTGGAGTTGGATGAATCTACTGTTTATGAAGTAGTCGAGGGTAAATACTGCGTAGCAACCGAGAGAGAATCGTTTATTTCGTCAAGAAACGCGGTGAGGAAATGCGTAGCGCTGACTGCTTTGGTGCGACGACTAGTTTCGAATGTTTCCGCAGGGGAACAATGCGGCAACACGGTGTAGAGGTAGCTGGTATCTTTGAACCAGGGAAACTGGGTTTCTCAGTCGCAGGGTGAAAGGAAGGGAGGGAGTATCACTCGGTGAAAATGAAGACGGCTGTAGAGAAAAGAGGCATCTCGTTGGCTATAGCTGGCTGACCGGTAAAAACGTGTTTGACCGTGGACCGTAGATTACTTTGGAATATTGCCAAACGGGATCCGTGGTGGGCATACATTTTTCACGATGTCCCACATATCTATTCTAGCAAATGTTATAAATACGTACGAGGCTCCACTGGCTGTATCTTTTCCCCGGCGTGGGCCGGGAACAACTTCCTCGAGGCCGAAATAGGCATGGTCCAGTTTAATTACCGACCATTTCGTGTAATACGCGCGCCGTCCGGTCCCGTTTCACTGAACCGCCTCGTCAAAATGCAAATCCCAGAGAGGCCAACCTTCTTGACACACACGCAACATTCCCCGACCGCGAGAACGTTCGAACTTACTTGGAATCTTTCACGAATTATGCTATGCGGCTATGCGGAACATCCTGAAATTTTACTGTCAGCACAACAGTGTGCGTAGGTGTGTGTGTGTGTGTGTGTATGTGCGTGTGCGTGCGAAACTCGGTTTATGGAGAATTTAAACATGCAGAAATATGCAAACATGTACGAAATATTCAAAGTAAATTCCTCTGAATCGAATCGCGCAGCCAATGTCTAGTCGGAAAATACTTGGTGCGAAAATTATATTTCGGAGGAATTGCGAAATTATTTAAACAGCCGATTATCCACAATGTTGACGAGCTAAAACCGAAGAATCTACCCTTGATATTTGTTATATATATATATATATTCGGTGCAAGCATATATTTCCTAGAAATCACAAAACTACTTGAACTGATCGTTTATTTATAGTACCAGTAAGTTTCGATATTCAATGAGATCATCTTTATTCATTTATTCGATTGAGACAGTATACTTCGTAGTTGCAATGAAATATGGAATGTAATTTCTAAGAAGATTTAAGGACAGACATTTCACATCTATATAAATGAAATTTGTCGCTACGCGTACGTATTTTCAGATCAGTTTCAAACTTTTGCCAATAACAATCCGGGCGTTGTTGTCCTGTTAGTAAAATTTCGAAACGCGTTTCACCCGTTTAATATACACGTACGAAAGTTTTCCAAGTGTTGAGTACGAACAAGAGTGTACAATGCATCTTGCGACAGTAATTAACAGAAACGCACGAGCTACGAACGCTCCAGTAGTTCGTGTCCTCGATTTCCGACTGCAAGAAGCTGCAATTAACGACGTTCCCGTTGCATGACTATTGTCGCTAATTCGGGAGTTTTCTGACTGATGATCAAGGGTAATTATATGAAACCGTGGCACGCGAACTCGTCGACGGCGTTCCGTGCACCGAAATTTCGTTCCGGCTAACTATTCGGCTTTTATTACGTTTTGCCAGCGTAAAACTCGCCGCTGTCAGACTGAGCCGGGTAACGACTAAATTTCATTTTACACGATCTCGAAAGCATCAGGATCGAGATTTCCCGGCCGAGAAATTCGGACAACGCTCTAGCTGAATATTTGCTAGTCGAAACTCTGAAACCAATCTCACCGAATTGAATAAAAATCGAAAATTTCGAGAGTCAAATTCCCCATCCATGTCTCGGACTACAGCGTACGAACGAGGTCGATCTTCCTTCCTGATTCTCTCTCTCTCTCTTTCTCTCTCTCACTGTACCAAGCGATCCGCACGTCTGCAGGGCGATAATTAAGCAACACTCGGATAAACCCGACGAATCTATTACTGAGCGCGCCGCCTTGAAACACGCGGATAACCCAGTTCCAGAAAATCGTGCGCCAAAGGAGGTGGAAACGTTTTCAATTCGGGTCTCGAAGCTCGTTCTGGAAGAAACGATGATCGTTAGCACGGGAATGTCGTTGTTCCTTCGACGAACGCAACGAGAGAAATCTCCTCGCACTCGTCTAAATCTGAATTCACAAATTTTTCTATCCGTTACTTGCGTGACTATGATACATCTCACTCGAGATTGCAAAGACAGACGATAGCTCATCGTGATGCAGAAGAGTTTCGTTGTCAGGTTACCTGATTGAAGTGGAATTGTTAGTGATAAGGGGGAGCGTCTGCATCGTCTTCCACGCGTAAAATTAATTTCGGATATTACAACTCGCATTCATTTCGCACATTGTGAACAACTAGTATCTTTCAGTATTTGGAGAAGTTACTCTTCAGTCACGTCAGATCGTTAACGAAAAAGTTTGGAAAAACAGTGAATATAGTTAATTACAATTGAAATTCTGTTCTATGAAATTTACTGTTCGAAAGATTTTAGGACAAAAATCGTCCTCCTCTGGAACTTTCTAAACTTGATATGTTTACAAAAACCCGTGACGCTCCACTGTCTTGTTTCTAATTTAGAAAATTAATTCTAGACATTAGAGTTCTTGTCTGAAAAGTTCTTGAGTACCGTCCAACTGAATCTTCAGAATCTGATATCCGAAGGTGCCATTATAAATATCCTCCGATCATCCTGTCTCCAATTTGCGAAATTAACACTCTGGACGTCATAATTATTTTCTAAAGTTATCTATCCAAAGTCCTCTTCCACTTCTGTTCTGGTGGAACATCGTGATTCCCAATAATATCCCATCTACGTTGTTCAAATCACGTCAAATCATCTAACTAAAATTTCTAACATCATCCGATCTTTCAAAGATCTCTCGAATCCGTCGCAAACATACGCAAGCCTTTGAATCCGACAATTTCGCCAATGTCGGAGAAGAAATACCTAATGGAACGATTTGTTTCGAACAGGTACGACGCGCCAGAGTACGAAGTGCCGAGGAACAAATCGAGGTACAGAAGCCGATTCATGCGGCACCGGGACGGGGACGACTCGGACGGCGACTCGAGGTCGACCGTGCGATTCACGTCGACACCGCAGGAGACCTCGGGGCTTCGTGAACGTGTTCTGGACACAGAAGACGCGGCACGCGGACCGCTCTCCGGGATTTTTCGGCTGACGGACTCGCCGCGCGTCATGAAGAAGCTTCAAGAGTACGAGAGGGCCGGGAAAAGGAAGAAGGAGGAACCGGCGTCGCATCCAGCTCAACAACCTCAACCACCGAAACCTCAGGTTAATGAATAGCACTTTCATCCCTTTATCTCGACGCCGCGAAACGTCCACCTCGGCAGAGAAAAATAGAAAAGAAAAAGAAACAGTCGACAGAACGTTGTCTCGAGATCTCGATTTTTATTTCGTTCACGGAATCTCTTTGGCTGACAGTGAGGAGCGAAGAGCGAATGAAACGAGAATTGGGAAAAGGGTTAAACACGAAGAACAGAGAGTCTTATATTTAATAATGAGAGTAAAGAATTAATTAACAGAGGCTACGACGAAACAACCAGATTGGCTAAAGCTGTTATCGATCATCGTACCGTTGGTCAACTGAATCTGTATTGTAATACAGAATTTTGGTAATCGGATCGGAGAATATCCAACCGAGTATCCAACCGTGCTTGCGTTTTCCTTTTTTCTCTTTTACCGGCTCGGGTCGACGCAATTTGCATTTTTTCAATTGCAAAACTGTAGTTACAACGCGTCGCACGCAACAGTTTCGTTTTGCGAAATTTAATCGGGGGGGGAAAAAAAAAGAGCGAACCGTTTATCCGACGTCATCGAGTTTGTGCTGAATTTCAACTGTGGTTATCGATTTCCTGGTGGCGACCGCCACCTCGCGAAACATCCTCGTAGATTCCTCTGTCGAAAGGAAAACGAGAACAGTGAAACTATCGGGTTTACAACGATACCATCGAACGTCGCGTGTAATCCAGTCACTTTTTAGGCTGATTAGCCAGTTCGTGTCCGAATTTCGTATTCTCCTGGACAATTCAGAAATGAAACGGTCGAATTGATTGATCTTCGTCACTACCTTCGTCCACTTCACGCGGCCATTTATTTCGTTTCGACAGTGACTTTCCGCAGCAGAGAGTTTCCGCACAGATTCACTGCCTCGTTACGGCAAGGGGAGGAACAGATGATCGCGAGGGGCGGCTCAATGGCCCGAGCTGAACGAAAAGTAGCTCGGAATCTCTCGCGTTATATCACGTTGGATGAGATTCAACGGGAACTAAATTTTTGATCGTTCGGCCTGTACGTGCGCACCGACCGATACGGATACAGGGATGAAAACGTCTATCGCCTTCCTCCGCCTCCTCCTTCTCCTCTCCTTTTCCACGAGGGGACACGAAAAGGGAATAAATCTGGGCGAAATTTAAAAATAATTCGTCACTTCGCAAACGGTGAACACAGAAGCGTGCCGCAATATGAAATGTGTGTTACTTTGATCTCGACTCATAAATATGTAAATAGCCCGAGACACCTCCCCCAAGTGAATGAAATTAGTTTGTAGATATAGCCGTTGTATATTTTTGTACGAAATATTCTATTATAATACGAATGGAACGTACGAATACACGAATATATATTTTGCTCATCAAGGAAGTAATTAATCTGTCTATGTCTCTCTCTCTCTCTCTCTCTCTCTCTCTCTCTCTCTCTCTCTCGCGTACACTTGCGACAAATCCTATCTCTGTGTCTCCCGCTATCGCACGTCTGCTCGCTCGCTGGCCAGCATTTTAAAATCAACGCTAGCATTTCAATGCGCGTCCCAGCGCGCATGTTACCGCATACACATACGCGCCGATGCACACGCCGTCAGCATAAAAGTATCTCGACTCGCTAACCAACTAATCACCAATGAATAATTTATCCTCACGCACGCTTCACATAGAAGGAAGGAAAAGGGGAGGGGGAGGGAGGGGAAGAAAGGAGGAAAAATAATGGAATATTTAAAGAGATTCGAGGAAAACACGATCCCGAAGATTCAACGACGAGATTTTTCATTCCCTCCCCCTTTCCCCGCCGTACCGGTTAAATATATTCTTTCTGTCGCGTGCAGGTGCAAGTGAGAAAAGTGCCGACAGCAATGGCGAGGCAAACCAGCGAGGACGACGAGATTTCTAGGATTAAAAAGCAGAACAAAACGGCGGCCGCACCTGCGACCGAAACGGTGGAGGAACGACAACCGGCACCGACACCTGCACCTGCTCATCCACCCCCGAGGGAGGCGCCCGCCGAACGAGAACCGGAAGAACCTACGCGAAGACCGATGCCCGCCAGGTACGCTCTGATAATTACACACTTGCCGAGTTTGTTAGTCGTCAAATCGTCAATCTCTAATCGATCGGATATTCTCGTGAATATTGTGCATGCTTGTGTCACTGTTACAAGCGTTGCAACAACTGCCTACGTTGTTGGATAATTTTCTAACTTTAGCGAGGCAATCTCCGAGACTTTCCCCTTTATCGTAGATATCACGTTACACATTAAACAAATTGATCTGACACGTAGATTCCTTTTATTAATCGTTGCGTGTGCAAACGTTCGAGTACTTTCGTTAGCTACTGCATTTCCATAGAATTATTCACTTACTAATCGACGCGTCTCCTTGATTTATTAATACGCGATTTATTAATACGATAAATTCGCTAAGACGACGCAGTTGCCTGTGACTGGTAGCAAAATATATAATCCGATCAAATTCCATCGCAACATTAAGTCACAAGCATCTCGGTGCGCGTTTCAGTAGTAGTGGCGCGTATCTAGTCAGACAGGCTGATTTATGCCCGCTCGGTAAACAGCGATCGGTTCCACGGAATGTCCCAAGTTCTGCGAGCGGTTTCACCCGAGTCACAGAATGTAGTGTCACGGTATAATTGTTGAATTGATAGTATCACGTTTTGTTCTGTGTTATACCGTATGAAAGAAACCATATGAATTAACGTCCATCTTCAAGTGGATCAAAATTAAGTCTGTTCTTTCTCTCCGTGTACTCTCAAATGCTACTTTGTTGAATAATTAATAATAGTATTGGCAAATGTGTCGGTTGAAATTTAAATGCCACCTTCAACCGTGTTATTTCGCCTCTGTATTAACAGCAATTCCAAGTACTTCGAACAATTCCGCAACTATTGCCCCCTGTTGATCATTTATCCAGAAGTCTGCACCGCGATTTCGCGGTACGATCGTGTAGCGTTCCACGTACGGCCATAAAATGGATGAATTGTAGGCGAAATAATTGCAAGGGCGCAACGGGACGAGAAGGGGGTGGTTGGGCGGGTGGAGGCGGCGCGATGTAAACTAATATCATCGGTAGAAATTACGGGCATACGAATGCACCTCGGCTGCTCTGCTCTGGAGTTTACCGACTCGAGGAAGTCGTTAATTGAAATATCGTTGCTCGTAGGAGAACTTCGACGGATACCCACACTCCTGCGACGAGAAGCGCTTCATCAGACTCGAGCACCGGCTCGGAGAGCTCGGGAGGATCGGGAATCCGCAGCACCGGCGCGCCATTCACCGCCGAGGAAATGAAGCAGAAATACTTGTCGAGGGCACCGGCGTCGAACGCAACATCCACCGTCTCGTCGCCGCACAGCGGCACGCCACCAACCCCCAAGGACACAAACGCCAACGCCAATGCCAACGCTAACGCCAACACCGCTCCCTCGTCGCGGTCCTTCCAGAGCCGTTTTTTAGGCACAGGTGAGCGCCTGTTTCGACGTGAGATGTATCATTCGCTTACAATTGGCTCTTGGTGTCGATAATGTTTGATCATCTAGCTTCTAACACGATAAATCAAATTTCCTTTCTTTCTTTTCATTTGTGATTGAACACGTGATTTTAGAATTCCTTCAACACATTCAAATATATGCATTAAACATGTTCAAACGTATTCAAATACAATGTAACTGTACAGGTGGCTCTTGGTGTCGATACTGTTTGATCATCTAGCTTCTAGCACGATAAATCAAATTTCCTTTCTTTCCTTTCATTTAAGTGATTTTAGAATTCCTTCAACACATTCAAATATATGCATTAAACATGTTCAAACGTATTCAAATACAATGTAACTGTACAGGTGGCTCTTGGTGTCGATACTGTTTGATCATCTAGCTTCTAGCACGATAAATCAAATTTCCTTTCTTTCCGTTCAAGTGATTTTAGAATTCCTTCAACATATTCAAATATATGCATTAAACATGTATTCAAACGTATTCAAATATAATGTAATTGTACGTTACACGCGAGAAGATAAAACGACACACATTTGAATATAATACTTGGTAATATCAAACGTGCAAGAAATCATTTTTATAAATGTAACGGTTACAATTTTATGGGAGATGGTATTTATTAAAAGGGAGAATATAAGATAAACGGAAATAGTTAATGAGAAAATTCCCCCGCGAAATGTATTTCCGTCTATCCGCGTTTGCTGTGATATTCACGATGCATTTGGAACATTTAAGAACGAAAATATTCGCAGAATGCGCGCAACATGCAAAGTAAAGTGCTCGTTACAGGATTTAGCAGACGAAACAAAATTTTCTCTAAGATCGTGTCCACGAAAATGCAAAATTACAACCACGACCAAAAAGAGAAAAGGACGTTCGCAAATTACGTTCAGTAATTCATAATTATATATATTATATAATAATATTATTATATTTATATAATTATAATTAATACATATTCATACTTATAAGTAGTATTTTTTATTTAAAAAGTAAATAAAAGTACTACTTATTATAAGTATGTAATAACATATGTATTAATAACATATAAATAATATATAATTTTATTATATAATAAATAACAATATTCTAAAAATATTATTACATTTCATATAAATTGCATATTAAATTTTGATTTTAAATGAATTAATAATATTAATAATATTAACAATAATACAAAAATTTATCGACGACGCATCGCGACACGTTGTGGAGACTTGAGAGAGCGTAAAAACGTCAAGTATCGGCGCAAAGATCCAAGTTAAAAGACCCGGAGACCATCCATCTCTGCGAGCGAACGTTTAACGACCCGAGATCGCAACGTCGTTACCGGTGCGCCATTAACGAGTCCACCTGCATCCAAATAACGTTCCCCGGTAGCGTAATTCCGGCTTGGAGGGCCGGGACTGCCGAGCGTTGATATTTATTTAGCTACGACTGAGAATTCTCTCGTGCTAGGTAACCGTGCAGCTCCGCCGCCGCCCGCGCAACCGCCCCCGGCGGCGCGAGACGAGACGACCGTGAAGAAGAAGGAGGAAGAGGAGGACGAGGACGAAGAGACGAGCAGCTCCTCGGAGGAGACGGAATCCGAGACCGAGGAGGAATCGGAAACCGACGCTCACCCGTCGACCACCACCACGACGTCGGCGACGACAGTGTCGAACGCTGCCCAGGATCGTCAGAGGAACGAATCGGCGATGGCCAGAACTGACATCGGGCCGCTGCTTGCTCGAAGCGCGGAGGCCAGACGCGGCAGCAAGGAGGACTCGCCGACCACCAGGCAAGTATATACCTTACCCCGGGACTTCTAATTCGAAGGTTTCCATTAACAACGTTAACACCGTGCGAGAATCCATCGTCGGCCCGCACGTGCGTGTCGTGAGAACGTGAGAACGTGGAGAACAATTTGACTTTGCGGCGAAACATTTTGGAATTTCGAGAAAGTACTTCGTTTTTTTTCAAAGTAATTTGTTATTGTTCGACAGAGATCCGAGTCGTAGAGATTTGTTTCAGACAGACTCTGTTCTCAGTTTTTAGAGGGGGTCGCCTCTAAATTTTGTTAGATTTTTAATCGAGGTTTCACCTCGTGATGGAATTTTAGTCAGCTTTACGAGTTTTACGAATTATCTCCATTTACAAACTCGCCCCGCTATACGTAGATCAAACAACGTGAAAAGCTCGAAGCTGAATTTTGCGAGAGGTGTTCCAAGCGAGGCGTTCGTCCAAAAATCAATCTACCTCTCTTTAGTTCGATGCGACTCGATTCGAGGAGAGAAAAAAAAAAACCGGTGTGCGAATAAGTAGGGGTCGATAGCAGAATCGCCGGTAATTCCGATTAGCCGCGTTTCGAGCTAATAAACTTTCAAGAACCGATCAGAAATTCCCAGCAGTAGTTGAAAGCTTCCCTCTCTCTCTCTCTCTCTCTCTCTCTCTCTCTCTCTCTTAAATAGAATAGAGTCGATTTAGAGATCGAAGAGGTCCGACGGAAAAAATGCGAACTGAAGTGGAATTGAAACTAGAATATCGAGCGATATCAACTCGTGTCTCAGGTATTCGTCGCCGAGAGGAAGTCCCGCGCATTCGGTGACGAGCCCGACAACGACGGCGACGACGACGACAACGAGCGGCGCGGCGACGACACCGGCCGGCTACACCAGCAGGTTCGTAGCACACGTAGATCACGGTCAGAATCATCATCAGGCCAATTCTGATTCCAATAACCCCCACGACCGTAATCGTTTTAGGACGTTTAGTGACGAACACGATGAACCGTCAACCGTCGATCATGTCGAGGTGGACGGGCTCGCGGCTACGAACGCGGATTACGATATTGACGGATCGATGGTTGTTGTTAAACCGCAGTCGAACAACGAACGGACCCACGTACCGGACGATAGTACGGACACCGACGAGACCGTCACCTCATCCTTCTCCTCCTCCGCGGCCAGATCCAAAAGTCACGAAGGTAGCGGTAACGACAGAGATAGTCGGATAGAGAACCGCAGCGTGGTCAACGAAGACGCGTTAGTGGAAGGTCGTTCGGGGAACGACGTGAACTCTTCGTTATCCGCTCGGATCGAGCGACTGCCGATCGCTGCCCGAGATAGCGGATATCATCCGGACAAAACGATCGCGAGACCTTTCGACGAATCCTTGGGGACCTCGCCAGAAACGGCCATCAACGGAGGCGAGTACGCGAATCGGTACAGCGATCGTCTCGGAGAGAACGTGCAATCGAATTCGGAGAGCGAATCGGGTAGCACTACCGACAGCGGTTCGGAAACGGACGAGGAAGAGGAATCCAGAGACGAGAATAGCAACATAAAGAGTAAAAAGGGGAGAAGTCCGGAGCTAGGTCGTACTCCGTCGCCAGAGCGAAGTGTGCCACGCGAGGACGATTCCAGCGAGGACGAGTCGACCAGTTCCGAAACCGAGCGGATCACCGTGTCAAACGTACCGTCCAACTCTCATTCCGAAGACAGTCACACGCTTCTGGAGCCATACGACGACAGAAGCGCCAAGCGGCGAAGTTCCTCGATACTCGAGGAGAAAAGTATCGAGGAGCTGTTCGACGACAACGGATGGGTGATTACCGATCAGGATCTGCAGGCAGAGACCACACGGAGAATCTCGAAAAGTTTCGAGTCGATCGATCCCGACGACTCCCACGACGGTTCAAACGAGGAGAACGCCGACAAAGTGGAAGACGGCCACGGAACGACCGAAAATGAAAAAGCATCGGGCACGTCGGAGTCGTCCGGGAGTCTGTCGAGAAATCGGGTGTACAGACAGAGTAGCATCGGCAAGAACGGTTGGCTGGTGTCCGACGAGTCCGAGACCGAATCCGACCGGGCCGTTTCACCGGTGATTGGAAATCCAAACGCGACTGAAAATCCAGCGAGCATCGAGAAGGAGCGAGTGAGACGCGACGGTCCATCGACGAACGAGAAAGGAAGTGGCAAAGACTCGATGGTGCCCGATAACCTGGAAGAGAACGGGTGGGTGATCTTGAACAAGGTGAACGACTCGTCTGCCGGGAGAGACGTTGAGGGCGAGAGCACGGACGAGACGAGCACGATTCGTTCCCAAACGACCGACCTCGTACTGAGAGCTAACGTTGAGAACGGCGCGTTAGTCGCGAACGCTGCCCAATCGAAAGAGAGCGAAAGTCGCAACGAGAACGAGGACGCGCCTGGTGTCGATATCGCTATACCGATGCAAATGGTAACCACCGTTTTCTGTGTGTCCGTACTGTGTTACAGCGTTCTAATCAATCTGTTCCTGTAACCGCCTCTCTCTTCTCTTCGCCCTTCCAACCCCCTGTTTCTATTTTACGTTCTCGTCACGTCTTTCTTTTTTTTTTTTCGTCGTTGTTCGTCGGTATTTGGTGGTAAAAGACTGCAAACGCTACTCTCTCACGGACTACGAACGAGACTGACTCCAAAACAGCAAGTTGGTCCGATGCAGCAGTTTCTCCTTTTGCGTTTCGTTTGTTATTTTTATCCTCGCAGTTCGTTCGCTTCAATCTTCTCCATCGCTCTCACACACACACACACATACACACGCGCGCGCACGTTTGTGCTTCTTTCGCGCGAGGATAGGACGTTTGTTTTAAATCCGTAAAAGAGAAACAGACATCGAGAAGAAAGCAATCGAACGAACAAGAGGGAGAATAGTAGTTCACCGGCAACTACCGTTCGTAAATATTATTTTAAAGCGTTGGCTTTGTAACACCAAAGAGAAAAAGGAAGAAAAACTTAACAGTGTTGAAGGGCCATTTGATTGTTACATAAAATTAAAATGTCTGAAGAGATACCACGTATAAAATACATATTCGAACGAAACTCTTCAATCTAGAAACAAAAAAATAAAGAAAAAACAATAATATTAAAGGGCCATTTGATTGTTACATAAAATTGGAAGAAACACTATATATGAAACATACTTCAAATGAGAATCATCAATCTGGTATTAGATTTAGTACCGAGTGTCAACTATATATCTCAAGTACTTGTTTCAGTTTCAATTTAGCAGAACCAAAATATCTTTCAATTGAATTCCAAGTACTTACGAACGGTGGTATCATCGTTTCATCTAGATTCGCGCGCGAGTTGTTTATTCGTCACCCGGTCTCGGGAAACTGCTGCTTGGCACCTCCAACGTCTTCCAATCGATACATCATCGATGCTATCCACTAATCGCCGAGATTCGAAAGCAAACGAAACAAACGGAGTTCTACGGACCGGGAGTTCTCAGACCTCGGTCGGCTCGAGTATTTATCGTCTGGTGAAATACTTGCATTTTATATATTGTGATAATCGTACGTACGATCGTTAGCATAACTTCTCTTGTTCCTACGTTGATCACCCGCGATGATTAATCCCCGCTGATTGCTCAATACACTTCGTAGCTTCGTAGACACGGAAGTGAAAAGAAAAGAAAAAAGAAAAGAAGAAGAAGAAAAAAAAAAGAATCGAGTGATCGCTTTAGTCGGCAATACTAAGCGTACATAGTAAGAGAAACCGTCCTCCTGCAGTGCAGCTTAAGTCCACGCTGAAGTAAATGCTTTCTGGTATCGTCTTCATCGACGGAAATCGCGGTCGCGCTAATGGCACGTGTCACGCGGTATAACGCGTTCCGACTGAACGAGCCAACGCTCGTCCGTTCCCATCGCCATTTCGTGAAAATATTATTTCTCCTCGCGTGCTTGTGAATGACAGAATGATAACTGCATTTACGAGAAATGTCCCAGAATTAAGGAAAATCTCTTTTTTTTCTCTCTCTCTTTCTCTCTGTGTGTTTACTCGCACTGCAATAATTATTCGCTCTGAGGAGAATTAGAATTAATTGGAATTAATTTAAACATTGCACGAACTTTCACCGTCGCGGACGCTTCAGCCAGATCCATCAACGATCGACGCGACGTGTCATTTTTCCAATTCTTTAAATTGTCAATTGTCTGTCTCTGTAATTGACGTCAGAGCCGCGAAAGAAAATTTCGACGATTCGCACGATACATCCTCGTCGTCTGTGTCTTCCATTTAGATTTTGTAATTCTGTGAAATTTTCGAGAGAATCGACGAGTTCGCGGTAAGAGTTGCGTTTGGTCGTTACACGATCGCGCAACGCGTGACCAAGCCATTCCCGCTCCCGCTACGTCATTCTCGTTGATCATTTGTACATTTTTTTTTTTTTTTTGTACTCTTTTTTCCTAGTGAATAGACTTGCGTCAGTTTGTTGGTGTGGTAAATAAACTGCATTTCTTTGTGATAACTCGTATTATTTATTTCCCTGTCAACTTGTCCTCAGCTTAGATAAGCATATGGTTAACAAGAACAACGGGAACAGAGAGACGCCGCGTCTCCCACTTGTAAATTCTCTGTACTTTTTACTATCTGTCTTTCTGTTTATTTGTCTTACTCTTTGTTACACTCGTCTCTGTTGTTCTCGCCTCTCTTGAGATTATTTTCTTTCTTATCTTTTCGTCTCATCCCCCGAGGGGATATCTTTCCAAGTTATCTTTATCGTTCACTTTTCCCTCGTATACTCGTATATTCGTATATTATCTCCCCCCCCCCTCGCCTTTTTTAAGAAGAAAAACAAAAAAAAAACAAAAAGAAGAAGAGGAAAAAAATGCATCTTTATTTATTGCACTAACAGATTGAACGTTCTCGCCAGAATTGATCGTGTGAAGTCCTTTCGTTACTCGTTCGTCACACGCCACCACCCTTTTCCCTCCAGCGAGATGCTTTCACGAAGCCGCTCAACCCTTTCTCTGTATTTAAAACACCCCTCCCTCTAGACCGCTACTTGAAAACTCTGTTGCAACATCATCAAGATGCACGCACGCTCATACTACGAATTTACAGCGTACTCGACGAAAATGTAGTTCCGAGGAGAAGGTAAAAATCGATCCACACGTAGGAGGCCACGATCAAGGTATCATACATGTGTTGTGACAACGCTCGTTTTCGATACTGGAGCAGTTAGTATTAAATGCAGCTTGAAGAGAACGCAACGATGCTTCCGTCGAGCCGAACGAAGCTGTCGTTTGCAACACAAATTAATCAGACGATTTTTAACGACTTTAACAACGAAACTTTGAAACGATTTAACAAACGCTTCTTCGAATTTCATTAACCCCTTTGCAACCACGAGAGAGGCACAGATGCAGTGTACGCGGTGAAGATATTTCGCGTCTCTTTTCATTAAGGCAAAAGTTTTCTTTTTTCTTTTTTTTTTTGCGAAAGCAGAGATCGCAAGATTATAAATTAATGGATTATAAATTAATACAAATTTTTTGTGAAATTTCAAGAGAAGGTACTTTGGATGTTTTTAGGAGGTCCTCTCACTTCGTGCGTCTTCTCTGCAATTTTGAACTTTGAAATTTCCTCTACAAATTATTAGTTAGTGTTTATCAGAGCTTTTATTTAACTATTCGATATGAAAATAATGAATTTAAATTTACGATGATTTAATTTCAAAATAGGCATACTCATAAAATTCAATTTCCGTGATTCTTTAATGCTCTTCAGAAAGCACTATTCTAGGACGAAAAATTCGAAGAAAAATCGACTCGAATATACAAATATACAGTCGACGTTGGACACAGGTTGCATAATTAACAATATTTATCTAACTTGACTTCAAAACTGTTCAAATATTAAAAACCAAACGCGCAAGACACTTCATCTGTAACGCAATACGAATGACAGTTCATTGTGAGACATCCTATCGGTGGTTGCAAAGCGGCCAAGTTACTTTCTCTCCCGAGCTTGTCTAATAGCATAGGGGTAACATCGAATTCGAAATTCACGAGTGCCAACACGAGAACACATGAAATATTACAGAATGTGACCGCATTGTGCGCGATGCGGGAAGCGTGCTCGAGGCATGCAGCAAAAGGTTTAAATATAACTCGTTTGTTACTTTAAATATCCGCCGGTGCACAGATAGTCAGCCGAGCTATATCGGTCTGTAGTCTACTTGACTGGAAACGCGAATGTTATTCCAATACGTTCGACGTCACCGACATTAAACGCGCTAGCCGGAGAATCGTTTCGAAAACTCCCTCGTGAAAGCTACCCGACCAGCAAGATCTAGCTGTTTAAATAATGTTTAAAGCCAGCCTTTCTCTCTGGAGTTTTCCCTCTGGCCTGAAAACACGGTGAACCGGAACTTTTGGAAATTCGATTCGAGGGGGAGGGCACCAGGTCGTTGCACCAAGGTTCACGAAGGGATCAGAAAAATGTGGGTTGACGGCGATCTTAAAATTTTAAGACTACCGTTTGCAATAACTCCGCTGTCGTACATATTTACCGCGTGCAATATTGAGAGAGGCACGTTTGAATGAAATGGGAATTCAATGAGAAATGAAGAATGTAACAAACAAATTGAACTCTCAAATACTATCATCGGATGATAGATGTTCGTGGCGCATTTAAAATACTTTACATCACCACGTGATACAAATTCCGAAACTTAATAAAAAAATTGTACGGCTTCTACAAAGTACTTTCACAAAGTAACTCAATGCATAGTTATAAACGTAAAATTTTCCCCGGTCTACAGATCTTAATTCGATACAAGATATTTGATATCTTACGTTTAAAAGAACGAAGATGAGACATTCCTCGTAGCTTGACTTTTTTCACGCGTTTCGACACACGATTCGATCTCGCGTCGAGAAGCAGTAGGAATTTTGTCGAGAGAGAGATAATAATTGAAAGTAAAAGATCCACTTTCTCCGGGATAAAATAAAATTGCTTTCAGCGATACGCGGTGCCCCGTTTACTCGCCACTTCCCGCGATTTATGAGGACCGTGATAAAGAACCGACGTATCAAGCAGCGCGCTACAGATTGATATATAACACGGCAGATATGCATCCGTTTTCACTACCCGGCACACCATGGATATACGGCTGATTACACATGAGATTTATACCACGTTGTGACTAATTGCCATGGATCCCACGATAGAATGGTAACTAACACTTGCAACGATATAATAGCGAGAAAATGTGACGCGATACATCACGACGATAGAACGTACGTATGGTTATCAATGAATGCCAGCGCATATATAACATATATAGGAGCGTATTAGAAGAGACAGGCTGAGACTATCACCTCGAGATCGCGATATTCGGTTTCAGGGAACGAAACACGTCACGAACTGTATCATATTCGTCGGAAGAAGATATTGCTAAATGTTACTAAATTGTACATACAACTGTAACTCCGAGTTAACAGCTTCGAGAGTTCAAGCTTCAGTTTTTCTGCTCGAAAAATAATCTGCGCGGAGGATCCGTGAACCGGACGAAGTACGGAATCGGTCGCTTCTAACACCAGCGTAGTGGCTAGCGAAGGTGTTTCGACTCATGTCGACCATCATATGTCGCTCACCATATTCATTGAATTCATATTTTGGAATTTCTTTGCCACTGTAGCGAAACACATGTATGCCATAATTGTATTGGTTATACCTGAAACTAAATCCGACAATGTACTTGGAAGTTGAAAGGTGATTAAGTTATTGTCACGTTACGTTTTACAAATAAATGTCAGTCTACTAGTTGTCTGAAATTACCAGAACCAATTACCAAAGTTTCTTATCAATGATGTTGGTTTAAATAATTTCGTGATTTCTGCGAATACGTACTAGCTACTAAGTATCTTGTAACATCAAACGACGCTACGAGTTAGTTTCAAACTTTGCCAATATAATCGCAACAGACGAGTCTCGTGCTACAGCGTTAATGAAATTTCAAAACGTTTCATAAAACACGCGTAACGTATGAAATTGCACAAGGGTCTGTATGTCTCTTGAACGTGATATTGAATTGAGGATCTAGTGATCTACAATCATACTTGAATATATTTAACAACGTGAAAAAAACGTTCTATATAAAAACTATACGACCAAATACTTTCGCGAGCCACCGTATGATCGATAACCCACGACACAAAGACACCTATCGATGTTTTCTTCCACTCTTAATCTACGCGACAGAGTAACAGATCTTCTCGATCGAGCAAGAACGATCTGAACGAGCCAACCTTCGTTCGACGATGTTGCAGGTTTCTGAACAAGAGCAGAAGCCAGGCGGCGATGATGGCAAGCCGGGAACGAGAACGGGAACGGGAAAGGGAACGAGAACGGGACCGAGAACGGGAACGAGAACGGGAACGGGAACGAGAACGAGAACGGGAACGAGAACGGGAACGGGAACGGGAACGGGAACGAGAACGAGAACGAGAACGCGAAAGAGAAAGAGAACGAGAGAGAGAGCGCGAACGAGACGCGGAGACGGAGGTCGACTCGCCACTGTCGGCGAGGTCGCGATACGCCGCGTTGAAAGAGAGAAGACAACGGCTGGCGCGGTCCAGAAGCTCGCACAATTTCGGCGGAGATGACCTCGACCTCGACGAGGAGCCACCCTCTCCGACCACCCAGTCGCCGAACGCCTACTTGGCAGCCAAGTACGGAGCCGGGTCTGAACTGGCCAGAAGCCGGAGTACACACGCCCTGAAGTCAAGAGAGCCGAGCCCGGAACGCGACAGAGTTGGCACGGAGAAGGATGGAGCAGCATTGAGCTCGTGGGCACGTTACCTGAAGAACAAGTACGGGAATCGCACCACCAAAGACAAGGAACCCTCGACCTCTGCATCGACGATTCCATCGTCGTCCAGGTGAGGCATTAATCCTGTACGAATGAACGTATGTACATACAGTGACTATTTGAATTCGACTCTATCGAGATTGAGTAAGAAAGAGATTACAACTCAGGCGGGATATGCTTGCAGCGGAAGTGCAACCTCGAGGAGATTGTCGCTGGGACTGCCTTTGAGGCACGGTGGTCAAACGTCCTTCGAATCCTCCGACGACGATCAAAAAAACCCGTCAGGCTCCCCCACGTCCCCTACAGCAGCTCTCGGTATACCCGCGGCAGCAGGTTCCTCCACTAGGTGAGTCTATCTATCATTTGAAACTATATGTAGTTTATAATTAACTCCACTGCTGTCTTTTAAATTCTTAGGATTTACCACTCTGTTGCTTTCGTAAGTTCGTTTTTCGTTTGTTTGAAAAAGATGGAGAATTGATAAAGATCAAATCAGTTTGTACAGAGGCAACGTGAAATTCTTCGAACGAAGAAGATTTGACAAAATTTGTTGAAATTGTCGACAGTAATGGCCGGAGGAGTCACTACTTGCTGAAGCGGCGACAGCTGTACAAGTTCGGGATGCGGGGGAGCGAAGCCGGATGCTTTACCTGGCCGAGAGGCCTCGCGGTTGGCCCTGACAATTCCATCGTCGTGGCCGACAGCTCCAATCATCGTGTTCAAGTAATTCATTCTCAACATTTCCCTCGATACAATTTCTGCCGCCTGTCGCGAAGGAGATCTCGAAGAAATTCGTTCGTCGCGCGATGTGCCATTTCTAAAGTGCCATTTTCATTCTCCAAAATATGCGAGACGAATTTAACAGGACGAACGAATTTATTACACAAATTGCTAAATTACGAAATTGATAAAATTCCTGAACGATGGAGAAAAAATTCAGTACAGGGGGGGGGGGGAATTTTCAAGAGATCGATACATGGCGTTAAAAATTTACAGGTGTTCGATTGCAACGGGAACTTCATGAAGGAGTTCGGAACGTACGGCAGCGGCGAGGGTGAATTCGACTGCCTCGCCGGAGTGGCCGTGAACAGGATCGGGCAGTACATCATCGCGGATCGTTACAACCATAGGATTCAGGTTCTCGATCCTTCCGGTCGTTTTCTCAGAGCCTTCGGCTCCCAAGGGACCGCCGACGGTCGGTTTAATTATCCCTGGGGAATCACCACCGACGCTCTTGGATTTATTTACGTGTGCGATAAAGAGAACCATCGCGTACAGGTACGTGCCTTCGCGATATTGTTGTTTATTTTTCTTTCTGTTGTAAATTCTGTTATAAATTATTGTTCGGGAGATCGACGTTTGAAAACGGCACCGTCGATGCGACAACGTGCACCAAACGCTCAAAGATATCGCGCCTTCACCTGTGTTACACCGCAAACTTACGATAACGTTAGCAAATATGATGTTGTTAGCTTTCAGTGTTCGTTAACCCCCTTTCAAATCCTCGTTATGTGTACCTAGACTTTGTATAGTTATATAATCCTAAGAATAAAAAGCCTTCGACTTTTTTTCCTTCAATAAAAGAAAAAAAGATATTAATTTCGAGTATAATTCTCTGTTTGAAACCCCCCGAACGTCGATATGAGAGAAACGTGAGCGCAGAGCGACGATGAACGATCCAAGTTCTTCTGTAGTGAAAAGAAAAAAACGAAAAGAAAAGAAAAGAAAAGGTTAAGGGAATGAGATGCTTACTTGAGATGCACGGCGTTCAACAATGGACGAAACGTGAGTGAATATTGCAACAGCAGCAACACGATCAACACACGTGATCCCTCCGCTGACTTTCGATTCCTTTTCCGATCTTCGACGTCTCACGTAGGTTTGTGTAAAACAAAAAACAAAAAAGGTGGACTGTTATCTGCTAATTGGTGTGTGCAAGCGTATCTCACGTGGTAGCGTCCTTTTTTTTCTTCTTCTTTTTTTTTTTTTTTTGAGGTAGTAGGAAAATAATCCCAGAAAAAAAAAACTGTAATCAGATTGCTGGCGTAAATAAATCTCTAATGCAAATAAGCAAAATAATCACTGTAACGAAACATCTGTGTCTGGCAACGTGAAATATGCAGTCTCTGTGTTCTACCGTGTAATCGCTTCAGCGGCGTCTGTTTTCGCAGGTATTTCAGTCGGACGGCACGTTCGTGGGCAAATTCGGTTCCTGCGGAAGCGGTCGCGGCCAGCTGGAGCACCCTCATTACATCGCGGTGAGCAACACAAACCGCGTGATCGTCAGCGACGGCAACAACCACCGTATCCAGATATTCGACGTGAACGGCCGCGTGCTGACCTCCTTCGGATCCGAGGGCTCCGACGAGGGTCAGTTCAAGTTCCCAAGGGGTGTCGCTGTGGACGACCAAGGCTACATCGTCGTCGCCGACTCTGGCAACAACAGGATACAGATATTCAGCCCAGAGGGGGCGTTCCTCAAGTGTTTCGGCGGCTGGGGTAGCGGTGACGGTGAATTCAAGGGCCTAGAGGGTGTTGCCGTCACGTCGACCGGTAACATCGTCGTGTGCGATCGCGAGAATCACCGCGTTCAAGTCTTCTAATTTCGATTTCACTTCGTTTCGTTTCGACTCTCCTCTCCGTTCTATCTTCTGTGATTCTTGTCGACCACGCACACGTCGAACGATCACCAACGAGAGGCTGTCTGTTTCAGTAGAAAATGTATTTTGTTACGACGTTTCTTGACGGAAGGACGGAAGGTTCCTTGATTTTCAAATCAAATGGGTTTCCAGACCGAAAGAACGAATGAGACACGTCGCCGTTAACCGCTTGCTTGCGTTAGAAATTAACACGTAGCTGCGTTGTGCTGAGCTAATCTCTTCTTACAAGCTTCGGTATCTTTCTCTCGATGGGAAAGATGCGTTTGAACGATCGGCTGGAAATTTTCGCGTTCCTCTCTACCGTTTCGATGTCGATGCGTCTCACTGCGGCGACGATGGGATCGAAAAGGAACTTTTGGACGTCGGTGAATTGAGAAGTTTTAGCTTGAAGAATGAAACAAAAGAAAGAAAAAAAAAACAAAAGAAAAAAGAAAAGAAGAAAGAAATAACACTTTATCTGTTCTTCTCTCTCGTCTTACCCCCTTTCCCTCATTCGACCATCTTCCTCGTACGCACGTCATACTCGCGTAACGTAACTTAATTTATATTCAAAGTGACAACAACAATACAGTTTGTACCGTTTGTATGCTTTAAATAAATTGTTGCGGAGGTAATAAAGGAGAAACGAAAAAAAGAAAAAAAAAAGAAAGAAGAGATGTCTCGTTTGTTCTCACCGAGATATTTCCATGAAAAGTCAGAGGAAAGGGGGCGGGAAAAAAAAAGGAAAAGAAAATCTCACCTCCTTTTATATCAAAATCCATTGACGATCTCGTTCTTGAAAAGAGAAGAAAAGGAAAGAAAAGCCAGCCGGTGGAAATTAGGAGCCGGTTCGGTGGCATTTCGTGGTAGAGGATTTCGTGTGTTGGACGATTGAACTAGAGCTAGAATAGACAAATAAGCCGGGGGTGAGTCAAAAGGTAAGTGAGTCAATAAATATATAATTTATTAAATGCAATGATGAAATGGTGTAACAATAGGGGGGGCGGGCGAACGGCGATCGCAGGATCGCCGTGCGAGGGCGGACAAGAGGTAATATAACGCTGCCCCGTCCGACACCCCCGGATCGGAAATATAGATAAAATATTTTCGTTATTATTTACAATATTAGTTGAACGTTAGTCAATAAATAATAAACAGTGGCGTAATCCTTTATTTAATATAATTTAATAATGTAATATTACGTTTGCGATAATAAAAATATTACAAGAGATGGAGCCTTTACCATTATTCGTTTCCACTAAAAGTAGCACGAACTTGTTTAAATTATTGCAGCCACCGTTCGAAAGTTCACAGCCAGCACGAGACGAGAATTCCTCTCGATGTACATACATATATATATACTTCCACCTCGTTTCGTGTCGATCGCACGTCGTACGGTGTGTGTCGACGATCGTGATATTCGTTGAAAAATCGCCCCATTTTCTCGCCGACACACCGGCCCGAAAAGGAATCAGCTCGCCGTGAATTTTCGAACGTGAGTAAACGTCGGCTGGATGTTAGATGTCGAAACAGCTGTCGAAACCATCAACCTTCCGGGATAGTCGCTCTTCGCGAAATCGAATGGGATTTAACAAATTAATTACATAATCGGCGTTACGCTTCCTCGATATCCGTGTAGAAAAACCGCATTGGACGGCGCGGTGAACGTCGGTGCAACGGCCACGCCGTCGGATTATCACAACGAAAGTTTTACGCGACATGCTTGGACGTTATTATCGAGTAAAATACCAGAGGGTCGAATACACCTCGATAAGACTAGAAATATGTTTATGTAACGCACACGGGCCAGGCAGGCAGCAAGCAGGTACAAAGTGACCGTCTTAATCAAGGAACAGTGAGTAGAACATGAGCTAGGCACCGATATCCGATCGTTTCGACCTTTTCGACATCGTGATACAAACGTCCTACTGGGATGACCCGTGATACACCAACATGACGTTAGAATCGAACGTTTGTCGCATCTTATATGAAAAAAAAAAAAAAAAAAAACTCATATGGACATAGCTTTTTTTGTCTTTCTTTTTTTTTTTATTTCCCTTTAGTTTTCTGCAGAATGTTTTCTCTTCAAGTTTCAAGTTACTCTTTTGTTTTTCCAACGAGACTGAGAATCTCGCGTGAAGTCGACAGATTTTTTTCTGTTCCTTTTCTTTTTCTTTCTCTCTTGTCGCCCGTTGGAAAAATGAATTTTCGTCATCTCTTCGAGGATAATTAGACTGCTGTGCGATTTGAAATGCCAATAGGTGATAATTCAGTCGTGCTGGTTTATAACGAGGCATCTTACACGCGTATAATTATTCTCGTGCGATTTTCTGGAGACTGGACAATTGGAAATATTCGAATCTATAGCACGAATCAATCATTCCCAATTAGAAGAGAAGTGTTTTTTTTTTCTTTTTGGTTTTTTGTTTCTTAATAGTCCTCTATATACCTACTGATTCGTCTCTGCATCTAGAAAGTTTAGTTTGAAAAGTGGCATGACATATTTTCTCATTCTGTATCGAGTTTAATTAAGTAGTAATAAAGTTATAATTAATTATTTATATTAATTAATTAAAGTGGCAGCAGTTAGGCCATGCGGCTCCTATCATCTAGTCGTCTTTGACTCTTGGCTTTCTTACGTAGATTTAAAAATTTGTTTACTTATTAAACTTTTATATTTTGAGAATAATTTTTATTAAATGACTTTTAAAGTTTAATGTATCCTCGAAGCGCCTACCCTAGCGATGTCTTTTTAATTAATATTATTTTTTAGCATTTTCTCGTGTATTTTTTTTTCTTTTTTTTCATTTTTAATCCCGCTGTTCTCCGTAGATCTCGATATAATCTCGGTGTACGTGGTAATTTTAATGCGACTCTAGAATAATTAATGGGGAACTTTGAAATATTTTGTCCGCGGCGTCGACTTTTCCATTCTGGGAACTTTCCTTAAATCGCGACTGAAAAATACTGTGTGCAAATATTTTATTACTTCTTTTTTTTTTTTTACTTCTTTTCTCGTTTTTTGTATCTTTTTTGTTTTTTTTTTTTTTTTTTTTTTTCTTTGATAGCTAGCAGGTTGGTTGATCAGATCGAGAATAGTGAGATTTCAACGAAAGTATTTTTCAGGGAGAGTCGAAAGAAATTTCTATTTCTGGAAGAATAAATTTTTAATTACTACCTCTTTTTTCCATTTTAATTAATTTTTTCTTTTTCTTTAGTTGATAGCAGGTTGGTTGATCAGATCGAAAATAGTGAGATTTCAACGAAAGTATTTTTTAGGGAGAGTCGAAAGAAATTTCTATTTCTGGAAGAATAAATTTTTAATTACTACCTCTTTTTTCCATTATAATTAATTTTTTCTTTTTCTTTAGTAGGTAGAAGATTGATTGATCAGATCGAAAATAGTGAGGTTTCAACGAAAGTATGTTTGAGGGAGAGTCGAAAGAAATTTCTATTTCTGGAAGAATAAATTTTTAATTACTACCTCTTTTTCCCATTTTAATTAATTTTTTTTTCTTTAGTAGGTAGCAGGTTGGTTGGTCAAATCGAAAATAGTGAGATTTCAACGAAAGTATTTTTGAGGGAGAGTCGAAAGAAATTTCTTCTTCTTCGGAAGAATAAATTTTTAATTAGTTTCTGACGTTTGGAAAACATAAATAAAAAAAGTTAACTCTGAAAATTTTTAGAATTTTTAAAAAATTTCAAGAGTAAACGAGGGTAAACTTAATTTAACTTTTCTAACTAGAAATGCGCTACATCTACAAATTTGGTAAATCTCGGAAAAATTTTAAACAGCTGCAAGATCCTGCATTCTAATAAGAAGACAATACGTGAAACAACTTCGTCAATTGCAACAAATGTAATTGATCTAATCCAACAACACTAGAGAGAGTTAATTGGCCTTTTAAACGTAATATATTTCGTATCGTGCGAGTATCGTGAATTCATATCAGCAGCAAAGAGGCGCACCTTAATGACGTTACTATCCTTCGACCGTAGATAGCTTCCTGTCTATGTGCCACGTATATTTTCTATATATGTACGTACACACACACATACACACACGAGCGCACGCGTGCACACACATATATGTATATATTATGTATTATACGTTACCACGAAATCTGATGCTGCTCCTGGCTTGCGGTTGACAAGGACTTGGGAATGACGTACGAACATCGATTGTGTCATTAATGCTTAATCATGGATAGTGCTTCATAATCGCGTTACCTTTGTCCTGTACGAATATTAGATAGCAGTCGATCACTTATCTTCAAAGTCGCGGATCAAAAGGCTCAACTTACGTTCCGCCGTTCAAAGCCTGGTGTCAGTCCCAAGGAAATTTCGTAGGTAGGGAAATCATCGATGCGGATCATTGATTTTCACAGGGGTATATTCACGCTAATCGTTCGAAAATATCGATATTCAAAACGTTCGTTCGAAATATTTTTTACTTCGTTTTCGTAATTGTTTTCGTGCGATTGCTCGTTTCAATGTAATTGCACGAATAACGTTTAAAACGAGTGTGACCTCTTTACGATAATGATGGAGGAACGTTTAGTTGTTTCTCGTATTAACACCAGAAATTCTACCAAAGATCTCACCAGAGACATTAAAAAGAAAAAAGATAGAAAAAGTGTAAAGTACACGAGCTTTTATGTATTGAAAAGTTTAAAGTACACTGTTTTATATTTATGATATATCTAAGAAAAATTACGACTCATTTTGACAATCTCGGTAGTTCTAGAAGTTGAAGAATATTCTGTTTTCGTGATAAAAAGAAATTTATAAACGAAAACAAAGTAATAAATATTCGTCTTAAATGTGATACTTTGATTTGCATTTACGTTTTAATAAAAATTCGTTCTTACATAAAATACTTGTTAAAAATAACGAACTTTACCTAATAACAAAAATTGAAGTCCTTTCCTCCTTTTGTTTTTTGTTTTATGGTCAGTAAAAATTCTCCGATGAAATAAAATAGAATCTAGACGTCTAGACGAAAGAAGAAAGCAACTGGCACGTGGATAGTGCAACTCTTTCAGGAATTGACGTTCGAATCGAACGATGAATCGAAGACTGCACGATCGATGTATTTTTCTTTTTTTTTATTTCTTTTTTCCAGTCACTCCAGTCTGTCACCACGGTCAGATGAAGGTGTTCGGGGTGGCGCGACAGGAAACCGCGAGGATACCGTGCGAGCTCGAGGCAAATCCACCGGAAGTAACGTTTACGTGGAAGTTCAATAACACAATGGAAGCGATCGACATACCGCAGGCGCACGTCGCCAGTGAACGAACACGTTCCACGGCCTCTTACACGCCGATGACAGAGCTAGACTACGGCACTCTACTTTGTTGGGGCACTAACGAT
Source organism: Frieseomelitta varia (assembly GCF_011392965.1). Taxonomy (NCBI): domain Eukaryota; kingdom Metazoa; phylum Arthropoda; class Insecta; order Hymenoptera; family Apidae; genus Frieseomelitta; species Frieseomelitta varia. The sequence goes on from NW_025109572.1 coordinate 295,749, forward strand.
CAGGGTACCCAACTCGAGCCCTGTGTCTATCACATCGTGCCAGCTGGTGAGTCTAGTACATGTTATAAATTATAATTTCGCTTCTTTTTCTTTTCACCCTCTTTCTCTGCCCGGGATAGTTTTCTCGCATTGCACCATATATATGTACATACATATGTGCGTACGTACTTAATTTTGGTTGTGCAAAAATCTTAATAGATAAATAAATGAGAATATTTAAAATACCAAAATATTCTACGTACAAATCACTATGATTTAAATGATGATTAAAATAGATGATGATTAAAATAAATAGATTTATGCAATTCGTGCTTCTGTCCAAACAGAAATTAATATAGGATGGTCACTGAAGAACTGAATGATATAAAGCAAAAATAATTTTCACAAACACGTGTTTTTCTTTAAATTTTTTATTACTTTATTTGGAAATACAATTAATTTTTATACAGTATTATGTAGTTTTAATCTGCAAGAGATGCTCTCTAATCTACAAGAAAAGAAAATGAAAAAGATTGAAAATGAACAAGTTATGACCTTTTCAAACCCTTCAGTCTTTCAGTGGCCACCTTCTATTAATTTTGACAAGAAGCTTATCTTTCAAGTAGTTTCAAACGAAAGTCTGAAACTCAGTCGTATCGATCCTTCGATTGTTGCAGTACATTAATAAAATTATAATGCTACTATTTATAATACTAACAAAAATTAATTGTACAATTATTTATAACGCGCGTATAAAAATAATATTCCGTACACGTGACTGTCATTTCAAAGTATATTTATATTTAAGCATAGTATATTTAAGTGTAACCCAGGCAAAGCAAATGATAAGTGTATTACTTCTTAATAATTTCTATCCAGTGATATCATACCGACGAGTTCAAAAGAGAAAGAAAGCGACGGATTATTGTATGCGGTTTCGGTCACTCGTTATGGTCCGCGAACCAGTTGCCAACGCAAGAGGTTAAGATATGTACTTCTCCCGGACATTTTGCACTTCGCAATCTCGCTCCGTTTGTTTCATTTATCGCAACTCTTTCCTCTACACATCCCTCGAGCTAAAAAGAAAGAGGATGATTGGTAAGAACAACCGCTTTGTTGCAATCAAAGGAGAAGGAACAAAAGAAAGGATAGCGCGCGCGATGACTTTCCCCGCTGAGTCGTTCATTTTTAACCAGCGGCAGCCAGAAATTTCAGAATTGCGCGACTTCGGATAATCCTTTAATCCAAGGGGAATTTCCATTACCCTTAAGTGCGATGCGCGAAAGCGTTGAAATAATACGTGAAATTGCGCGTTCGCGCGAGGAAATTTCCATCTGGGGGAAAATCGTGCAATACGGCGCAACTTCCGCGAAACAGAAGAAATAGAAACGTTCGTTTTTAATTATGTAACGAACGCGAATGTAAACCGTAGGAAGTTAAAATTCTAGTAAATATAAATCGCGAGGATTTATGAGGAGGAGAGATGAAGGTGGGGCCATGGAAAAGGCACAAGGCTGCAAAAGTAATTCGAGGAAAAGCGCCACCCGCGGGATGCTTGACAGACGTAAATTAGTTTTAAAAAGTTTCCTCATTATGCAGATTAGAAACAACCGACGACCGACTCCCCGTTTCCCTCGGTCGGACGTCCGTTTCCTTTCCGGTGTTGTCTCGTTCTTTTCTGCGTTTGACGACCTCTTAATGAAACGTTACGAGAAGAAAAAAAATGAAAGGGAAAGAAACGAAGAAGAAAACGACCAGCCTCTCGTCGTTCGATCGAAGAACCTGCTAATTGTAAGTGGAACTCTCTCGATAGTACGTTGCCAAGGTTTTTACAGAAAAGAAAAAAAACGGACCAATTGCTCTGCGTTTCGATTGAAGAAAAACTGAGAGATGGAATTTTCTCAGATCGATGATTTTTCTATTTTTTAGTCGTGGATTTCTTCGCTCGTTCCAAAGTGATATTGAATTTTGCCGACGAATGATGTTTCGTGTACAACGTATAAATTAAATTTCGGGAACTCTGAACCACTCTATCTCACCTCTCTGGCATGAGGCAACTTCCTTTCGCGAGTACAATGCAAACTCGTTCTATCGCGAAGCTTTTGGAAACAAAACGCGAGAACTCGAACGAATCGTATCGTATCCGAGGAGATCCATCGTGCTTCGACGAACGTGCTTCAACACAATGTTGAATGGTGAAACAGGCCGAATAAAAACCGCTATTAAACGCGATCGTCTACGGGAGACTTAGCTCTGTCTCGGAACGAAAACCTAACTAAGCTTGGTATCTGTTGATTAAAGACGACAGGGAAACGGCCGTCGTTTGGTAGACAAGCCAGTTTCACCGGGGTTCGTACGTGAACAGAGAGACGCTGGAAGATGGTGTCTCTCTGCCCTTTCAGTATTCCGTTCTCGTCCGTAGAAGGCAGACGTTTGTCGTCGTAGTTTCCTCGACTTCGGGCATCCTCGCTTCATCTCTTGCCTCCTCGACTTGCAATCACGGGTCAGCTACTCCAGAGAGCTTCCTTGTCGGGGAAGGATACACCGGAGGTGACGTTCTAGCTGCTTTACCACATCTTTAATTGACATATTTGTTTACTTTTTATAATCGATCGTTATATATACCCAAGGGGAGGGGGGGGGGGAGTAAAAGTTTCGATAAAGGAAACGAATATAGAAGCAGATTGCATCTGTGTACGTGACAGATAACACATGTTCGGTACGTGATTCAAAAATCGAGATATCACGGTGTTGGATTATATTGGTATTATAATGTTGTTTGAAGAATTTTTTCAAATTAGAGAACTGTAAAAAAGGAAGTAATTACGCAGACACAGGTGATTATAGTAGTATCTTCGTGTTTCTTCACTATCAACATTTTTATCAGTAAATTTTGAATAATTAGGGGGCTCGTGGTTACGAACGTGCTGTTAATTTTTCTAGATTGGCTCTTTTCGAGCAAACGCTTATGCCCGAAATATTCACGAAAAGGAATAAAGTCAACATGAAAAAGAAACATAACCATATAATTTTATAAATCAAAGTTATATAATTTTGAAAATCGAAGTCAATTCAGTCAGAGCGAATATACAATAATGAAATCAAGACCCTCGATGTATAATCTTAAAAAAACAGATTAATAAATTATAAAATTTTTTCTATTATTAATTAATACTAAAATCACAATTTTTAAATTATTATTATCTTAAAATTATCATTTAATATTATCTAAATAAATTTATAATTTATCCCATGAATTTTTTTCGCTTAATATTACTTAATTAATTATTATTATATGTAAATTAAATTTATTTTTTAAAAAACTAGATACAAATAAATACGACAAACATCTAATTTCTAAATATATATTTATTTTCTTTATTTCATAAAATATATTATCATAAACCGATCTTTGGCAACATAAATTATTATTTAATTAATTATTATTATTATGTATAAATTAAATTTATTTTAAAAAACTAGATACAAATAAATACGGCAAACATTTAATTTCTAAATGTATATTTATTTTCTTTATTTTACAAAATAAATGATCAGAAACCGATCTTTCGCGACAACCTTCGGCAATGTTACAAAAAAAATTTTCTTCTCCTTTCCCGATGTGTTTTCCATCTCGTTCAACTCGACGTTTTCATAATCCACGTCACTCTCGTCGAGCGGGTAATTACCGAAAAGCGAGTGGCAACTTGCTTGCGATTCTAGTCGCGACCGTACCAATTATTCGCCTTTGCAGGTCACCCCGACACGCCGCACAATTGCTCTCTTCTGAACCAGACGACAGACTCCCTGTACGTGGAGTGCACAGAGGGATTCGACGGCGGTCTGCCGCAAAAGTTCACGATACAGGTGGACCGTGAGGCGGGGACCAGCAGTACGTCCTCGAAACCGAGCACCACCGTCTACAATCAAACGAGCAAAGTGCCGTCGTTCTCGGTGGGAAACCTCGAGCCCGGCACCACCTACGACGTGCACATATACGCGAGCAACAGCAAAGGTCGCAGCGAGACGGTCCACTTTCGCTCAACCACGCTGAATCTGCCCGAAAGGCAAACAGGTGAGTTTGCAACATCGAGTTTCTCCCTGTCTCTACCGGATGTATATATATATACATGTATCCGTATATATGTATACATATATCCGGGATAACGCGCGAGCAGCCTGTCTCTCTCACGGCAAGTGATCGATCGACGCCGATACGACGACCGTAATATCGGAATCAACGTCGAGATCAACGACGATCTACTTTCGAGCACTGTCTGCTACGCTGCACGGCCTTGCATCGTAGATTGCTCACGTGATTATCTATATTTCTTCTTCTTTAGTACTCCCTCGTTCTTCGTCCACCTCCACCTTTCTGGCTCTCTTTCACTATCTGTTCACAAGCACCGATATATTGACGCGTGGCCCGCCTTTTTCTTTCTTTCTTTTTTTCTTTCTTTCTTTCTTTCTTCCTTTCTTCCTTCCTTCCTGTGATTCCGTTCCGACCATTGCTTTTCTCCGTTTCTTCTCATCGATCCTGCACCCTCCCCCGTTAGAGAATTATATCGACCTTCGGCCCGTTTATTTACGATCCAGCAGGCAAGAACGAGCGAACGCTGCAATACACACGTGTCGATAGGTTGTCCGTGAACTGACTTTATATATATATCTGAAAATCTGAACTTAGCAGAATTCTTCTTTAAAGAATCAAAGTCCTCGTCGTCCAAGGACTTTTACGATTAATCGTCTCGATTCGATATTTTGTGATTTGTAGAGAAAGAAGTGTCGAATATCGAAACGTCGAAGATGCAAACGAAGGCAAGTGAAATTCGCAAATTTTTCTTCTTTTTTTTTCGTCAATTTTGATTGACAATCGATCTATCGAGAACGGCGCGTGAAAGTTTCCTTCGGCAAGTTGAAATGGTTTTTCAAGTCCGTGTCACCGTAGAAAAAAAAAAAAAAAACTGACATCGCGTCGCGACAGAGATAGTTCCATTATCTTGATTGAACTGCAGTTTTACAGAGCGAGGGGAAAAAAAAAAGAAGAACGTCAGTTAGCTTGACATCGTCACGCTGCAGCGTTTACTCGGCCCCTGGTATCGTAGACGCGCGATTAGGCTTTCGAAATCGATCGTTCCGACCCTCGATCACCACCAGTCAACCCGAATCGAACGAGCTTCCGGTTCCTGTCGAACTCGATTATCGTGCTCCGCAGTCCACGTCTCATCGGCTACGGTTACGAAAGATGTAACGGAACCACCCTCGATTGTTCTGTCGATTCAACGAGTTCTAACAACGTGCAGAAAAAGAATCCACTTTGTCTTCTGGAATTAAGTTTCCTTTTTTTTTTTTTTTTTTTTTTTTTTTTTTTTTTTTTTTTTTTTTTTTTTTTTTTTTTTTTTTTTTTTTTTTCTTTCTTTTTCGTTTCGTTCGTTCTCGAATGTCGGAAAAGCGACGTAGAACCGCAGTGTTCGAAGATCGGGCCACCGTCTCGGAAACTCTCGAAAAAAACCCGTTTGTTTCGGCGTGTACGTACATACGGAGTTCTAATTTCTCACTTCTCTTTTTTTTTTCATTTTTTATTTACTTATTTTCACTTCTTCGAAAAAGTCAATAATTTTTATCGTAAAATTCGAAAAATTGATTGCCACGCACGAAGTTGTACAAGCCCGACAGACTAAAAATATTCCTAAATGTGAGACTTCCATTTTTTTTTTCTTTTCTCCGTCATCGGCCACGCTCCCCCGTTTTTTTTTCATTTTAATCGTTTTTTTTTTTTTGTTTTGTTTTGTAATGTACTCTATATACTCGCTAGCCCTCGTTTAATAGTTTCTTAAATATGTAATAAGCAAAAATATGAATATAATAATAGTTTTGTGTATATAATAATAATAATTATTTTACTCGTCTCATTTTTAAGTATCGATAGGATCGTGATTAATTAATTAATTAATTAATTAACAATGATTAAAAGAGTGTAAGAATTTGTTGTTCTCTTTCTTCCTCTTCTCTTTCACTCGCGTCCTTCCCTCAATCATCGTTACTTTATTTTACTTATTTTTTTTTTCATTTTTGTTTTCATTATCAACTAATAATTCTTTAAGCTTAATGGCATGAAAATGCTCGTTGGAATTGACTCGTGTGTACAGTTTTATCATAATTCATTTCTCTTCTCTCTCTCGCGCTCTCTTTCTCTCTCTCTCTCTCTCTCTCTCTTTCTCATTCGCGCTCCGCACAATTTACTTTTTAACCTCGCTACAAAAACCTCGCTCATTTTGCTTGTCTTACAACACCGGAGGATCAACACAGGATTTCTTTTATTTTTTTTTTATTTTTTTTTTCATTTTTTAATATTTTTATATATCGAAGACGAGGATCAATCGGTACTTCTATCAAATAGATTCTCCCGACAGATCTGACGGCGTAAATACTCGACTCACCATACCGGATTTGTCTGTCTGTCTGTCTATCTTTCCTTCCTTTTTTTTTTTTTTCGCGTCTCAGCGACTCGCGTCCCCATTTGGACGTTTGAGACGTTCGATTTTTTTTTTTCTTTTTTTGCGTCTAACGTTTTTTTTTTTTTCGCTTTAGTATTTTCCGCGGAAATACTTTCTTGGATCACCATTTAATTTATCACAATAAATTTTTGTCTTCTTAAATCAATCTGAACGCGGGTACCACGGCTGTGCCCCCGTGCGCATATATAATTCCGCCTCGCTCTACACCTTAATTTTAACCTCTATTTTTTTAATTTTTTTATCTTTTCATTATCTAAAGAACCTTTTTAAAAAAATCCCCTACTGGAGAGAGAAAACGGTAGGTAGTTTTGTAACAATGTAATCGACTATCTTACCCCTAAATATAATTCTACGAAGTTGATTATACTGTGACTTTAAGCACAGCCCGTGGATGAAGTGCCCCTCCGTTTAATTAGAGAAAGGGCTCTTGATTTTATTATTTTTTTTTTTACTTTTTCTCTTCAAATTCTCTCTCTCTCTCTCTCTCTCTCTAATCCGCTCGCTTCACTTTTTTTTTGTTTTTTTTTTGTTTTGTTTTTTGTTTCTCTAGCAGCCTTCTTTGTTCACACGCTCACTCGTCCATGCTCTCTTTCTCTCTCTTCCTAGATCTCAGATATACGAAGATTTCTCCGAAAATAAAGGTGCTTCTTATCTCATCGACCTGAATTGTATTGCCTCTCTCGTTCTTCCTTTTTTTTTTTTGTTTTTTTTTTGTTTTTTTTTTGTGAAAGCAACAAAGAAAATCGTATCGTGCAAGGAAGAGATCATTGCTGCCACCTAATTCAATATTATGCAGAATCAATATCTCCTGTTCACGTACAGAACAGACATTGCACCGTGTCATTCACGGCAATCAAACATTCGCATCATGCTCGATCGTAAGAAAGAAAAAAAGAAAACGAGAAAGAAACATGTACGAAGTCGCTTTAACTGAAAAAAAGATAAAGATAAGATTCGATTTCGCGTAAAGCTTGTGATACAGTGAGGAATAAATAAAGAAAAGCGTTCGAGGTACGACAGCAACAGATAAAAACTCACGCGTGGGGCTCGCTATCGATCGCTTTCTATTCTTTTCTCTCAACGATAAATACTTAAAAAGTGAAGAAGCAAGGAAAGTCGAGCGTCTTTAATTCTCGTTTATAGGCGGTGGAAATACTTGATTACATATACTCGAGACGTATGTTTTTCTCACTCCGAGATTAATATATAAAAAACGCAAGTTGAAATTCACAGGTGTGTAAATCGTACAAAAAGAAAGGGAAAGAAGGAAAAGAATTCTTCTTCAACGACGTTTTCACGAGTCTTGTCAATACTGTTCTCTTCTCGCCGTTGTCTACCGCTTACGTAATAACAAAACAAAAAAAAAGAAAAAAATGAAAAAGGGAAGAAAAAAGGAGACGAACAACAACTTTTAAGTAGACGGGCACGCGACGCGAGAAAAAAATAAACGACGAGAACGGTTTCGTTCGACAGTCGGTGCCACAAACTTCTTGCAAGGACGAGGGAAGGGAGGAAAGGGAAAAAGAATGGAGAAAAATGGAAAAAGAAACTAATCTAACACGGTGTGCCAGAGAAAATCAATGCAAATAGTACAGTCGTTTTTTTTTGCAAAAGGTTCTTCAGCAAAAAAAAAAAAAAAAAAAGAAAAAACATAGCCTCTTTTGTACTCTCAGTCGTAAAAAGTATTCGACAAATTGCGATGCCTCAAGCGGAGGGCAACGGTTGCAACTCTACGAACATGCTCCGACCGATTCGATCCTTGATACGATCTTAAATAATTGATGCATCGTTTATATGCTTGAAATGTAATGTACGCGTTGCACGCATGCGACGTCTCGCGTGCGCGTGCCAGAGAGACCATGACAGACCACCTACCTCTGGGATACCACTTAGCGTCACTCGGTCGACCGAAGAAACAGAAATGCAGCAAACGAATGGGTGAAAACCGGCAGCAGTCGTAATCGAAACTGAAGGGCGAAAGTGAATGAGAAAGTAGATACAGGATGACGGGCACGATCCTTCGGCTGAACTGTGGGTCAAAGATGCGAAAGATGGATATTGATCTTTAGATGAATAAAGAAGGCAGGTACGTGATATATTCAAATCAGGGATTTGTAGAGAGCAAAGCGTGTCCGTGTCGTGGCCGATCGTCTCTCAGAGGCTTCTCCTCCGGACAACTGTTTGCTGCTTCGTTGGAACCTTGGCGAGCCTCGACGAACGAACCTCATTCCTTCCGTTCCGTCGTGGCGTAAAACCCCGTGACGACCGTTATTTTGGATGGCTAGGCTCTATTATTTCGCTTCGGATGTGTCATCACCGTTCTGTGTGCCGTTCGATCGACAGTCGATTAAGTGACCTCTGGGCTGGCGGCTACTAGGCTGGCCCCTGGGCTAGATGAGGGCGAGCTTTGGGGGACAGCAACCGCCCGTAAAATGCCCGCTGGCGGCCTCCCGTTCCCGTTTGCGGCGGCCCTGGCGTTCTGCAGCCTGGTTCGAGAAATGCATTCATTTCATGTCAGATCGAATTTACCGAGCCAACCTACTGCGAATGTGCATACATGACACTGAATGATCAAGCACTCTGAGGAACACGTGAACTACGAAACAAACGAGCGCATCTATAACTCGGTGAAACCGCAATTAACACTTTGCCAAGCGATCATTGAAGTACTTTGTACGTACGATTCGACGAAACGTTCTCACATCGAACACAACGGGGGAGATTGTTTCGGTTTTATATATAAAGTACTTCAATTCTCTCTCTCTCTCTCTCTCCTTTCTCCTTTCTTCTTTCTTTCTTTCTTTGTCCTATTTTTTTTTTTTTTTTTTTTTTTTTTTTTNTTTCGCCTCGGGGTTGAAAGCTGCTTCCACAACTGGAACGTGTCACATATTCTTCTCCGTTTCGTATTTTTTTTTTTTTTTTTTTTTTTTTTTTGCTTTTTCCTTTCTTTCGTCGACTATTCTACAGGAGAGCAAAGTGATAATTGAAGACAACATCTTCTCGTCTCTATGAGAAGCTCCGTTTGTGATGACCGTTGCATGGACTCTGGTTACGTTCCGTTTGAAAAAACACGATTAAGACATATAAAACAGAAAACACAAAGCACCGGTTACATTCCGTAATAATAGTAACACAGAAGCTAACCAAGATATGTATATTCGTATATTCGGAAACGATATATCGTTTATTATCGGAGGGGGGGAAACAGGGTCGTGAAAACAGGGTGCACTGATCGTCCTGGTGAAAGCGAAAGAGCGAGTACCCTTTGAAAAGAGATACAGGAGCGATAAACGAGCAGTGTATTGCCACGCGACAATCGCCCTACTTGTTTTCGTTACTTACCGGTCGTGAATCGTCCCACGACAAGCTGCATTAGTACACACAGAAGAGGGAGACTTTAGAACTTTTAGATGTCTTTCGTACGATAAGCCTTTCGTGTGCTAACAAGAAGTCTACATAACTAATAATGCGTGCACATCGTTGCAACAGGAAATGCAATTATGTGCACCGGACGGATACTAACTTGATTTTCGACTGCCGCATGAACTGCTGGATCTTCCTCGCGGCCTGATGCGCTGCCTGCTGATGCACCGCTTGCTGCCTCGAGCTGGCTGAGCCTGGACGTGACCGATAATTCCTGTAGTTACTCTGTATCACCAACGCGGCCTTCGTAGCTTGTCTGCGAACGGGAGAGAAAGAACAGGCCACCGTGAAATAAGAACTTGCTGAGGAGACGGCACGCTTTTGGGAGAATGCGCGTTATATATACATTATGGACAAGAGCGAAAGAAGCGTGGGGGGGGGGGGGGGATAAAAGCTTTCAATCTCAACAGAAAAAGTCGTATTAATTTAATGCCAGGTTAATTCTGTATTCGGAACACCGCGGCGGAGGTAAGGAAACTTGCCGAAGTTTTCGAATTATTTACGATGCCAATTAAAAGTTCACCTCCTTCTCCCCGGGTCCGTATCGCCCCAGAGAGAAACGGATGGAACGAACTTTGGTGAAATTCGTCCGATTCAACTGGATCGTTAAATTAGCCCGCACAATGGTACGCCTTGTCCTCCCCTTTTATTAATTGCCGCTTATTAAAACTAACCGTCTAACCCGGCCCTCAAATAACCAGCTATTCGAACGTGCCGACGTGGCTTCGTAGCAACGAGATTTCGTATATTCGATTTAATTCCATACTCTCCCCTTTATTATCAAGGGACGAGGGAAGTTCAGATCCTTTTTTTCAGTTCGGACAAATCGAGAGGATGGAACGTGGAGGTGAATGACACGGCCGCGGCGTTAAGCTAAAAACAGATTACCTAAAATAAGCGTACTGTTTATGTCGACGATAATATTGTTGGATGAGTACAGCAGCGTGTCTCTCCGCTTCCTCTTGCCTCTGGCGTCCCTTGTAATTTCGGTAGGCTTTCTGGATCATTCGAGCGGCGTGATAAAGCTCTCTTTGCTCACGATCGGACAACGTGAGCCTGCTCAGATCCGCTTCGCTCCCGTCACCGTTCCCATTACCTCCACCAGACACGGTCCCGCAAATTCCAGAGCCGATCACGCTACCAAACTTCCGGTCTCCCCCGCTCGAATAGTACTGGCCGTTCTGACCATTATTCCCGTCGAGCTGCAACTGCAGCTGCAAGAACTCGCAGAAGTCGGCTGTCGTGGGCGGTGGAGATGGCGAGTCCGGCGTGAGGCAACTGCTCGATGGACTCGATGGACTAGCATCCGCGTCAGCGTCCGAGACCGACGCCGCACCTCCGCTGCACTCGCGATACGAGTCGAACAATTCGCCGGAATCGAGCGGCTATAAGAATTAGTGAGTTTCGTTCTGAATTGCAGGAAGAATTTTAACTTAAGAGTAAGGTCAAAAATGCGGTCGAGTGATTTCTGATATACAGTGAGTCAAGGAAAAGTATTCGTACCATCGTCCACTACGTTTCAGAATTCCTATCAATGAGAATGCCGATTAATTATTTCGAATAGATCGACGTGTCAAATCAGAAAATCAGTAACTGGAAGAACACGAATTCCTATGACTTACTGTAATTGTATCGAAACGAGCAGAGACTCCAGCGCTTACCATTTGTTCCATCAGAGCATCTTCCAGAGATGACAAGGGCGGTGCCGGGGGAGGTGGTGAGGAAGAAGACGGAGAATCACCTTCCGCTCTCTTGATCCTTTCCGGTAGCGCAGCTATAATTTGCTCAGCCAATGTCAGCACCCTCGCGTCTTCTTCCCCTATAAAAAGGAATCACCACCCTAGCCAAACTCGAAAAACGTGTTACAGGACCGCCGAAATCACATTGATCACAACATCGAGGATTTTTGTTTGCTTTTTTCGATCTGTTTGCTTTTTTTTTTTTTGTTATTTTAAAGCCGTATTTTTTTTTACGATGAACCAAATCGGACGTTAATAAAACGGTGTGACACCAAATGATTGCGGATTATTTCGTTTTTTTTTTTTTTTTTTTTTTTTTTTTTTTTGTATGTTGTGGAGATTTCTACACGACACGAATCGAACGTCTTCAAACAGGCAAATCAGATGGCGAGCGTAGACGATTTTTCTCAGCATGTTGAAAGTTCCGGTCTGCGGGTGAATCTGACATAACCCGTGGTATCTCGACAGTGTGTGTTTTCCGGATTTAGTCAGCTGTTTACAGACCACGTGTTCTCGTGTAAATTGTCTCGTAGATTCCAATATTTTACTTTTTATTATTATTTTATATATATGTATATTTTTTTTTTTGTCACGGATATCCGCTTTAAACTCGTCGGCACAGGCCCAGAGACGAGGACTGTCTATCTCTCGAAGGATTGGTCGACAGCCGACAACTGACGGCTAAGAAAGTTTTAGATGTTACACAGCAATCATCCAACACCAGCAGTTACGAAGGCCAAGCAACACCAATACTGCTTTAAGCTGCAAGAGTTCAGAGGAGTTAGAGGACAGCGAGCCTGGACCATTATCCGGTCATCTCGTACGCATAGACAGAGATACAGAAAAAAAAAAAAGAACAGAACACTGTGTGTATGTGTGTGTGTACGTGTACGTGTGTGTAATGTAATGGTTGTGAGAAACAAAGACAGAGAGAAAGAGAGATAGAGAGACAGAGAGAAAGAGAGTAAGGAGACGCAGTTTTAGCTAGGAATTACTACGGATCACAGCCCGCGCAGTACTTTGTTTATCTAGGCCGATGAATCTATCGAGTGTAGTATCAGAAACAGACAGAGTTACGAATATATATACATATATATGTATAACATACATATATATATGTATAATGTACAGTTACAGATAGACAGGCAGACAGACAGACAAATAGAGAAGGGAAAACGAGGAAGGTACGGACCTACAGTCTCCTGAGGGGTCGGAGCGCTTTCCATTCCCTGCTCGCTGAGGGCTAAAGACGAGTCATCCTCTTGCAACAATTCCATGTTGTCCAGCAGCGGCGAGCCACCTGTGTTTTTCGATAAACCCCTTAATGCTACGTTTCCTGATTAATTTTACACGCTCGCATGACTTACGACCTTGTACTCTATATCTTACGGGGGAGCAGGGGCGAAGGTTGGGGGAGAGATATATCTTATATGGCGCGGAGAAAGGGGTGGGGGGGGGGGCGCACGTTACAGGAAAAGGAACTGTGATTTACGTGTTGGACGTGAATGTATGTGCGTGTGTATATATAGATATATATATATATATATATATATATACGGAAGAGGGCAGTATAATAGCAAACGAGACTAACACAACGCCAGATCGAGACCGCTGTCTTGAGATGGCCTCCTAGGACTAGGGCTGGCGGGTCGCAAGAAAAGCCTCTCGTCTTGTCTTCTCGCTTCGAGTCGATTCAATTCTTCTGCGATCGCCGTGTGACCGTTCTCCGCCGCTAACTCGGTCGCTGTTCTGTTCTGACAATCCCTCACGCGAAGCGCCATTGCGTTCCATCTGTGCAGACAGACAGACATTCGCAACACGTTCCCAGACAAAACGGAGTACACGGAGTGTCGTGAAACGCATAAAAAATTTCAAGAAAGCGACGTACGAACCTATAGAGGATTCTGGCAGTATCCGCGTGTCCCGCTGCGCAAGCCCAAGCAAGTGGTGTAAGACCGGCGCTATCCTGCCTCAGGGCATCAACTTCGGCATCTAACACGCTACTAGGATTTTCCGCTCTCCAGTGAAGGAGCGCGCAGGCTAACCTGGAGTAGCCCAACCCGGCGGCCAAATGTAAGAGAGTAGGGCCACCGGATTGTAATGGTTCCGCTCCAGCTCGCCACGGACGGACAACAGCATCCTGAGACACAGATAATCTCCATTTAGACCAGAGAACCAAGCACGTACATGTGTACAATGGCTAACGAAAGTACTTGAACACTCGCGTTCGAATACTTTTGTCAACCACTGTCAACTGAAAGAGCGAGATTAGGCAGACTACTGACTTGACAATATGCCACTAGTCGCTCTTCCAGATGAGCCGCGGGAGATGGAGGGCCAGGTCCTTGCAGACGGGACTCCACATCCGCCAAACGATCGAGAAGAGCTCGTTCTGGACTTGGCTCGGTCGTCGGTGCCCGACGATACTCAAAAGCAACGCTATCGGAAACAACGAAGCCGTCACACGCGACCTGAAGGGACGCTATTCCCGGAGCATGAGCTGGGCAACGACACCGCAACACTCCTGGTTGTACCAAACACGCCTCAACCGGTTCAGCGTCGAACAACACCGAATAAGATTGAGAGTTACTCCCACCGGTCCACGGACCAGCGACCAATACCTGTAAAAACAATTAAATCTTCGCCTCCAAATTTCACACCTACTATACATGCACTACATTAACTTCGTTCTCAAATTTTACCAAATAGAATGGTAATACAATCGGCCTTTGCCATTAATCATCGTTATCAAATGAATCAAACTCACCTTTACACCACCCTCGGTGTAACTCCACTCCGGACTGTACTCCGCAATATGGACGGTTGTTCCAGGATGACATCCCACGTCACTGTCAGACCCGCCTCTTTCTTCGGCTTTAGCCTGCTCGGCCTCGAAATCGTGAAGCTCGGGTAGGTCACCGAACACGTCGAACGCGTCTAAATTAACTAGAACGTCGTCCGACGAATCGATGAAATCCATCGGATTGATCATGCTGTTGTCTGCCGGGGAAGGCGACGGAGACGGTGGAACCATGTTCGCGGATAACGTTCGCTGAATATCCTCTTGACTTAGGTCCAACGTCTCGGCGAAATCGGTGACCTCGGGACCTGTGCCACCGATTGGCAACGATTGCACCGCTGAGCGATCCATACTTTCTTGAGCGTCGATTTCTTGCTGGGTCTGTTGTTCCCTGTCCACACTCGTCTGCTGTACAATTTGTTGCTCTGTAACCTGTTGCATTTCCACTTGTTGACTTTGTTGTTGTTGTTGCTGCTGTTGCTGCTGCTGCTGCTGCTGTTGTTGCTGCTGCTGTTGCTGCTGCTGCTGCTGTTGTTGTTGCTGCTGCTGCTGCTGTTGTTGTTGTTGTTGTTGATGATGATACGGTTGGCTGTTTAGAATTAAAAGACCGCCACCACCCTGGATTTGTTGCAAACTTAAAACTAGAGGAGCCGGCTGTTGGCTTTGAGCCGTATGGGAATGTCTCGAGTATACGCGAGGAGCCGGTGAGGCTGCTGTTGACGATTGCTGACCTCCGGTAGTCGAAGAAACCTGATCATTAGGGCGATTATTAAATAGAGAGAGAGAGAGAGAGAGAGAGAGGGGGGAGGGACATCGAACAAGCATTCAATTCGACCGAAGAATCGTACCTGATTGTCCGGTGTTAGTCTCCTAGGTGCAAGCTGAGTGCTGGTTGTAGAAGAAGTGGAAGATGCTCTCTGTCTGTCCAACAGTTGAGAAACTATCATGTCAACGGGATGATTCGAGTGTTGTGTAAGATGAGGATTGTTAGGATCGTCATCTCCACCGAGGAACATGGGTCTAAGCTGGGAAGCCAGCTCGTCTCGCGTCCACTCCTTCTTGTCTGGCGGCAGTGCGAGACACGGTGGCAGCGCCGCGAGCTTTGCATCACCGTCCGGGTAAGGAACGTTTAAGTAGTGAACGAGGACGACGTCTGGATTCTGTAGTAGCCAATAACAACGCCGATGAAACGTCGGGAGGATCGCCGAGTGCACGTAACAGCCATAGATGCACTCGACTCCTTGGACCTATGATTTCATCCAACAGAACGAGATCTCAGTCTGCTCGGGTGAAGCGACTCTCGAGCTTCATTCCGTTCGAAATGAAAGACAACA
This sequence comes from Frieseomelitta varia, assembly GCF_011392965.1. Lineage (NCBI taxonomy): Eukaryota > Metazoa > Arthropoda > Insecta > Hymenoptera > Apidae > Frieseomelitta > Frieseomelitta varia. Next base: position 311,542 of record NW_025109572.1, read on the forward strand.
ACTACCTTCAGTTTCATGTGATCCTCTCGTGTAGTTTTACCATCTTTCCGTTTCTTCCAGCAATAACCGTCCCGCCGGTAACGGACCTTCTTTCTCGAGTACAGTAACATCGAACCACTCCGAGGTCGTACCTTTACCTCCCGACTTTGCCATTCCGCGTGCCTTTGGAAACTGATCAAGATAGCAGCAATTTCCTGATAACAAAACCAAATTTATTTCAATTTCAAGCTCAGCCTGGTAGCTCGTTTTTACTTGTGTCGTCAACTGGCACCGCATGCGCGGCACACTTTGAAACGCGCGGCTCTGCAAACTCCTCGAGATGACGAGGAGATAAGACCGACCTCGATAGAAGTGGGATATGGGAATACGAAAGAACACATAGACGCTGCTCAGCCGGTTTCGCTGACACTCGATTTTTCCCGTGGATTTCGCTTAGTTTTCGAGTCGTGCTGATACATCTTTCCATCTTCCTTTCGATCATCGTCCCTCGCGAAGGTATAATACAAACGCTGCAAAACTAGAGATTCTAGCCGCGGAAAGTTTCATGTAAATTTCGCTGGCGCTAAAAATTATTAAATATCTTCGACAGCGAAGAGTCGCTCGCCATTTCTCTACTTTGGCTCTTCTTTAGTTAAAGGATATTTTGGATACAAAAAAAGTGACTGTGCATAACGTAGTACGTTCTAAAATCACGCCTAACCATAGTTTGATTATAAACAAAGTGAACGACATGCTGCTTTAAATACCAAATCAGACACGATAAATCTTCCATTTCTGGCCCCAATAAAAAATTGTTCGACGCTTCGTGCAAAGCGTTTCCTAGCCTAGTTACGCCCGTAGATGTGAAAGGTAATGCGCGCGTTTTGCTTCCTTCATGTTTATCCACTACTAATAATAGCAAGTCGATTGTTACACCGGTTCTTTATTGATTTCCCGCACAGAGTACGACTCTTGAAACGAAACGCATTGATAATAGAGAAATAATAGAGAAAAACGAACGGAGTGGCAGCGCTGGCGAAAAAAAAAAAAGAAAAAAGAAACAGGAAAAGAAAAGAAACGTAATTACCGACGAACAGAATTTTGCATGGTTAATCGTGACACGTCGTTTTCCGCACCGTACGTGGCCTCGAGTCGACATGCGATCGTGGACGAAAAGAGACGTGTACAAGGTGGAGGAAAAAAGGGGGGGAGGGCTGTACGTTGGAAATTGGAAAGAATTCGGTCTTGTAAATGTCCGAGGTACAGGTGAGATGATTATCCACGATTTCCACCGGCCGACGATAGAATGGGAGGAAAGCAGTCTCTCCTAGGGTGGAAAAAAATCGTAGGTGAAGCGAGTGGCAAGCAGAGGGGCAGAAGGTACGGCGGCACGCGATCTCACGTGGGCTAATGCAAATCGAACGCCAAACTGCAGCTGATTCGCTCTAGCGGATAGTGGAAAGCTAGGCTGGCGATAAAATTCCCCTGGCTGGTGTTGATATAAAGTTCAGCCAGCGGCATTTCGTGTGTGTGTGTGTGTATGTGTGTGTGTGCTCGGCACTGTGTGTTCATTCGAAGAGCATTTCGCTCGCCGATCAATTCCAGTCTCGCATCGCGATGACACGTGACGACGTGTCAGAGAGATCGCCACCTCGGCGAGATTCTGCAAATGTGGAGATTCACGAGTGTGCGGCGTTCGAAATAGCGCGGATACCGCGAGATAATTGAAGCTTACAAGACCGCAATGATCGAGGAATCTCGCTCGTACACTTTGCACGGTAATAGATGGTACCTGATTCGGGTTGCTCGGTTGGCAAGCTCGAGCCACAAATCGTACATTTCGAATGAGGTATGTCAAGATCGCGCTCGTTGTGGCGCGGTTCCATCGGGGAGGTGCGAGGTCCTATTGGACACTCCGAGGGACAGAGAACCACTCGTTAACTCCGGTTGCGTCCAGTTACGTAATAAAATTAGCGCAGAACCGTCGCGTCGCCCTCGGAAAATGCATAATAGCAGGGGGGAAAAAGGAAGATAAACGCAATAATTACCGGAGGAGCCTCCGTCTCGCTGGAAAAGAGGTAATTGCTGAGGGGAAAAGAAAGAAAAAAAGAGAGGGAGAGAGAGAGAGAGAGAGGAGCGAAGTACGGTTCAGAGTGCTTAATATCTTTGCACCGTTCCCGTGGGTGGGCCTTCGACTTTCCAAAGGTTCTCCAGCGAACGTGGCCTGGATATAAATATTCTTAACGAGGGATGGATGAGAATGAGCGGGACGGGTAACTGGAGTGGCTGGAGAGAGGGGAAAACGGAATAAGAGCCCGGCGTTGAGGCCGACAGCTCAGCCATTAGGCTGAGCCAGCCAAACGCAGACAGCGAAGCTAGATAAAGCTTGCCCACTATGTTGCATTGATTTACAACTGGTTAATTGATCATTTGCATTCTGTCGGTGGACACGCTGCGCATGGTCGTCCGTACAGAAACTAGAACTTGCAACTTGACGATTTTCGCCGATACGTTTTACCACTCCCTTTAGCTATAATTGCGAGCCCACTGATCAATGGTAGAAAAGGTCAAGAGAGAGAGAGAGAGAGAGAAGGAGAGAGGCCAGAATAGATGCATCGTATGATCGACGCTCGTTTTTCATTCGAAATGGAATCGCAATCGCTTTCTATTTCGCGATAACGAACGGTTACGTAACGAACGTCAGGAATTATTATATTCATCCGACGTATTAATAACCCCGGCGGGTATCTTATTTTATCAGGCCGGTATCACGTACGAAATCTTCTTCACGCGAGGCACCCACGTAAATTGATTTTCTATGCGTTGCCATATTTTGCAACGTGCCAGACGTGAAATGGGTCAGGCAACGTGGAGAATAGTTTAACTTGAAAGACGGCGTCTGACAGTGCATATCGTTACGTTGCGTGCAAGGTCGGCTTCCATGCAAACGCCAGTCAGACTCGCAAAAATCTCACCGTGATTACCACCTTCGTAATTGCGTAGCTGATATTCAAGTTCGCGTATAATTCGTGCTCCTTGTTTTTAATTCTTTTAATTTTTCTCTCGTTTCTTCTTTTCTTTTTTCCTACTTTTTCAGCGTCGGCACACGTGTCGTTCCTAGTAGGTCACACGTAAATTTTCTTTCACGTAACGAATCCAAGAAGACGACAAATCCGAAGAAGGTCAGTCGACGTACTCCTTGTACGGAGACCGTATAGATGTCTCGAGATACGGTGAAAGAGGCCCATAGATTCCTGTATTCGGTTCAGCGGATACGTAAACGAGACGCCTTCTGTCCCGCGTGTTACCGGAAAGGATGTGTTCTCCTTGATTTACGAATGCGAAAGGACCGATAAATCGACCCTCCTTCCGACATACGAAACGAAGATGCCACGTCCTTCCAGTGCTTTCCACTCGCGGGCACGTATGTAAAGGACTTCATCGAAAACTGATAATCGATCGCGGAAAGGATGAACTTTGTATTTCGTGCGCCGAACGAGTAGTTCGTGACGTTCGCCGACGGGCAGTGGAATCACCCTGATTGGGACAAAGATAATTAATAATTGATCTTTTTTTCACGAGCACGCGTATAAATGTTTCAGAGCTTTTCTTCTGCATCGAAAAGATTTTATGACGACCTTACAATAAAATAAACATCGTCGGAGAATTCTCGTCCAGTGAGTTTGACGTTTCTGTCAGTAGCATAAGTCGGTATTTGCTCAGACGAGAAGAAGCGACAAGAGCACGCGACGTAAGACCATCAACGTCAAGCCGAAAACTCTCGTCAACAATATCAAAATATACTCGAGAGTTTCCTAAAGGGATGGAGACGCTTTTAATGATCGATGACGTCGAACTAACCGAGTTGGTTTACTTTCTCTGCAGCCTCAACTCGTTGAGATCTTCTTACAATCGGAGGAATTATAAAACAAATTTTTCAAATTAATTGGCAAGTTTTCGGAAAAAACAGACTTTAGTTACTTTTTCTCTACGAAATGACAGATTATAAAATGCCTGAACAATTTCAAATTGTCAGAAAATGAAGGATGGAAATACACTATTAAATTCAGAAGGAACGTCAGTCGGAAAGCTAAAGCGCACTCTTTGAAATTGCGTTTCCACCGAAATCACGGAATCATTTGATTCAAAATGCAGTTCCAACGATGATCTGAATCGTAATCGCCTCTGACGAGCTGCATATTGATGAAACTGCGCGCCGATTGTTACGAACAATCAGCCAACTTTCTGAATTCTTTATACCGCTTCGAACGAGCGGGAATAAATATTTCGACTTAAAATCGGAAAGCGACGATCGAGAAATCTAGCGATAATTAATCCCCCCCGATAACCTAGCAGCACGAAAATGCTGGAAAATCAGCAGAGTTTTAAACGAACGTACTCGGAGGTAAGCAAATGTTGACTTCGCAATAATAATAGTCGTTATTTGCCGAAATCAATTTCGGTGTTACGTCCAAATACAATTTACTGAAAAACGGTCGAATCGGAAATTGCATTACTGACAGTGCAAACTAACGTTTAATTGCGTCGACTGTCATTGTGTACCCAGGTAAACTGTAGCTATTCAATGCATTTATACAATCGCTGCAATCGGAAATCAATAAGCAAACAGAAACATTGTTTTCAGATCGATTTCCACTTACAGATAGACCGTGCGGCTTCGTATGCTCATTAATCAAAACGAAATGTTATCGCAGAAAACTGACGAAGGGCCGGACAACGCGAACCGAAAAATCCCACTGTGTGATTTGGAATTTCGTGAGAAAGAGCTTTCGTTTGGAAAAGGCAATCGTCACGTAACTTGCATGACGCACGAAAACGCAACAATATTTTATGCAGGCTGCGGATGTTCGTGTAAATTTGTACTTTTACAAATGTTCCCACGTATTGTTGCAGTTTGGTTCTATGTGTCGTACGAAATCTTTTGAAACTTGATCATTGCAATGATCGTGATTACGTTGGTTAAATTCCTGTGAGAATGTATTGAAAAAAATTTCGAGTAAATGTGCATATTTTATAACATTTCAAAGACTGTCGCAAAAAGTTTTTCACGCGTGAAAATGCACAAACGTGTTAATGTATTTGTTAAGAAGATAATTCTCTGACGAATAAACCAGCTCATTTCCGAAAAATGCAAATATTTCACAACTTTTACATATATTTTCAACCTCGTTCCAAATTTTGTTTAATACAATCACGGCAGTCTCGTCTCTTAACAGTATTAACAAAATTTTTAAATGTTTCATGCGACACGCGTAAAATATATTCGTAAAAAGTTCAGCTATTTTCGTAGGTACACATGTGTACCTACAAAATTAAACAAAAATTAAACGTTTCAGCATATTCTAAGCAACATCTCGTACGATATTATAAATCAAGTAAGTGGGACGATCAGTGACAATGTACCTTACAAATAAACGTAGAAGAAATCTACATACTATTCCGTGTTCCAGATTTCAAACACTCATTTGCCATTATGTTCGGTTACCGGTTAATAAATCAACGTCATTAGGGCTCATTACCGAAGCTAAAAGTGCAAAACAAAACGGGCACGTGCTTTGTCCGCGTGTTGTATGGGTATATGTGTAAAAAATTATTACTATAATTCCCGTGGCGGTATACGCTCTCGGTTACAAATGGGATTTCATCAGGCAACGATGGTAAAGGGCGGAAAGAGAGCACGACAGAGAAATCTTGCGAAGTTATCAGACATCGATTTGGATGCGAATGAGAAAACGGGAATACGAAAAGCCCGGCGGCGGGGCTGGTTCTCGGGAGGGTGAAAAATCGATAAAGCAACCTGAGGCTACATACGTCTCTCGTTCCCTCTTCCTTTTTTTTTTTCTTTCTTTCTTTCTTTCCTCTTCCACCCGCCTATTCTGGCCAATAAATTCTAGTTCCGTATAATCGGGGGGGCTATTAAAAAAGTTAATAGGAAAAGTTTCCGCGAAAGAATTCTCTAGCAAACGAAAATTGATTCGCGTTCGGTGGTGAAACAGAACAGATCGAGCCCCTACGGACTTTTGTGCTCGTTCGAAGTTCTAGACTTGATTGCGACCTGTCTCCAGTAACAACTTAGAATTTGGCAACGAGTCAATAAAAATCCAAGCCACGGCGAAACCCCCACTCCCTAACCTCTCCTATCCGCTCCTTCCCTCCCCCCCCCCCCTTGTTCTGAACAATGGACTCTTTGCTACGTCAATCGAATAAACTCGAATTTCCATTTCCAACTAGTTGACCCGTCGGTTAGTTAAACTTCCAGCGGAGTTACCCCGGAGTCGTGCAATCAGAAGTAGACGCGAAGTTTACCGCCGCTCCATTTATCTCGTTCCGGCATACATTATTCGTGAAACACGGTTCTCGCTCAACCGTGAAAGATGAGAGACAGAGAGAGAAAGAGAGAGAGAGAGAGAGGGTGGGGATGCAAAGTCCGATGATGACGTGCTCACATATGCCGTCAGAGAGGCTGTCGGGAGAGAAATAGCGTTGAAGAGCAACGAGGGACACACAACAACAAACGCGTCAGCGAGGGTGAAAACGGGTGCGAAGAAAACGGGCGAGAAAACAAGATCACGGCGAGCGCCGGTCTGGCAAAGGATTTCAACTGCATATACGATGGTTGGAAACTTCCTCGCGCTGCAAAAAGTTGGCCCGTTAACTTCCTAAGAACTTCATCCTATGAATAGTTTCGCGAGCATGAATCCCTGATGCGCCCTGGCTTTCATCCGTTCCGCGGTTCCTCCGTGGTAAGTGAAAAAAAAAAAAAAGAAGAAAGAAAGAGAACGGAACAGAGAAGAAAGGAAGGGAAATAAATCGACGTAATATTAATAGCGATACTTTGTGCCCGCCTCGAGTATCCCGAGTGGCCCGATAATAGGGCCCGGAGCTCATTCATATTTATGATACCAATAATTCCACGTCGAAGCTACGTCAACGTGAAAACTTCGACGATAGGTAATGTAAAAAGATGATGCAGCGCTTGAGTTCCAGGTTGACCTCATTAGCCATGCATATTACACGACGATAGATAAGCGAAACAAGAGGCAACTTCCAACTCTTCGAGGCCCCTCGATCGGTTAAAGGCGAAAACGAAAACACAAGTCGAACGACAGGGTCTGCTTCTCCTAATTCTCGAGATCAAAGACTGAATTCAACGTTCAAATAGTTGTATGATATCGCCGAGTCATAGGTTAGTAGTTAATGTTAAATTAAAAAATCCTGAAACTAAGGAAATCGTTACGGTTTCCAATAGCTCGATGGTAACAGCTAAGACTTAATTTGTAAAATCGTCTTCCTTTTTATCATTCTATTCAAAGGGTGACACACACACACACTCCCTCCCTCTCTCTCTCTCTCTCTTACACAATCAGAAGAGAGGAGGATAGAAAGGTCAGAAGCAAGAACAGAAAGGAAAAAAAGAAAGACAAAGACAGAAAGAGACGAAAAAGAGAGTTATCGTGGACGAAGGATAGCAATGGGGCAAACATAGGCTGGCAATTCGGTTCTACTCGACAGAACTGAAAACTCGACTCGGCTCGGCTGAGCTCTCTAGCCTGGCTCCAGCTATTGATCGGAGGCCGACCGGGGTCAGAGTAGCAGTGGACTACATCGGTACACCTACGAGTGCACGGTGCTCCACGTGTTGGTATGTGCACTCCTGCACACAGCGACGTAAGCTTGCACACGGACGGACAGCATCTATCCTCTCTAACCACCGACGCTACGTACGAGCCACCAACGGCGTTGCGACGTCGCTATTTACTTTCCAGTTGTGCCTACTGAAATGCCGTGTAAATGTATATCCAGTTGGTGCTGCTAGGAAACTGTATGCTCTTTTGTTGGAATTCGACCGAGACATTTGCTTTCTTTTTCCCTTTTTTCTTTTTTTTTTTGTTTTTTGTTTTTTCAACCCGCTTTTCTTTCTCGCTCGCGAACCTCGCATACCTCGTTGAATTTTCCTCTCGCCCAATTTTTTTTTTTTTTTTTTCCCCCTCTTAATGGAGAATGGGAAAAAGTTCGTTGGGCATCGAGCGGTTTTATAGAATTTAAAGTCTAAAAAATAATCGGTTCGCAACTCACCTCGTTGGTGTTCCATCGGTGCCTCTGAGTTGGAAAATGTTCAGCTCGTGGCAAGGTCTCCAAATTCTCCGGTAGCTTTATCGGATCTCCATCTGAAACAGAGCGAGAGAGAGAGAGAGAGAGTATAGATGAAAAAAAACGTTCTCGATAGCCTCGAGAGCTTTTTCTTTTTTTTTAAAGGGGAGAAATGATTGCTGAAAATACGTGGAAATCCAGCGTTCTAATTGTTCTCGATAACACAGACTTTTGATTAACTTTATCACTGCGAGCGTTACGCTAATCTGATTACTCACGGTGTCACGCGAGTTACCGTAACTCGTGCTTACATATTTATTTCGACGAAAGCTTAGACGTTTGCATAACACATCATTAGCCACTGCGATTGTATGCAACGGATCGAAGCTGCTATCGATCGTAACGTAGCTCCGTGTGCGAGAATAAGAAAACAATAACTCTAAAAGTAATGCATTTTTCACGTGCATGACGTTACCTTTAGCCGGGAATTTAAAACGCGTTATTTATTACAAAAAGGGAAAAGGGGGCGAAATATATGGAGCGTCGAGGAAAGTCTGCCCTCTTTTCTAATTTTCTGAGTGATGTAACAAACACGCTATCGATTGGATAACACGTCGATAAAAAAAAAAAGAAAATACGCACAGTGATATCACTCATGGAGAACTCGATGCATTCTCGTTTAAGGCAAAGTGCTCGATTGTACAAGTTATCCTAATAAATTACGCGCATTGACGTTTCAAGGCATTAAGGAAACGGCTGTTCGTTGAATGAAATATTTCGGTTTACCACCCCGAAGGCTTGGCTACGACGTTATTGATATCACCGACGGAGTGCAGCTGCACTTTCTCGAATTCTCGCTCTCTGCTAATTTCTCGCCGATACCTTCTGCGTGTCACGCGTGTTTTTCCAACGTTATTATTTCCCTCTTGCGCGCAAATTTCAAAAATTGTACGACATTTTATAGCGAAAGCAGAAGCAATAAGGAGAAACCAAGTGTCTAGGATTACGTCTAAGAGATAAAGAAAACGAAAGTATAACAATTAGTAATTCAATCGCAGCGTTCAATCAAGCCGTTAGTTCCTGGACCGTCGAGTCGGAATGTGTACACCGCGTATAGAATAAACTCCTCTAATCCTGGTGTGTGCGATATGAAAAAGTTAAGGACTCACTTGGTGCGAGAGGCGTCGGGTAGGTCGCGTGATAGACGATACGCTGTGGATTCGAATGATTGTAGCCCGCCATTTCCGTGGCGCTCGTCAGAGCGACCGCTTCTTGGATCTTACCGATCGTGGCCGATCGTCATCGTCCTTGAACGTACGCGTACCGCGATCGTTTCTGTGTTCTCGCAGACATCCCCAGGCTCCTCGTGAATTTGGACGATTGTGCGGCAGCTGATACGGCTGATACTCGACAATGGTCGGTATTCGCGATTCTAGACCGTGACAAGCTACGACGGCACTCTTTTTGTCAGGAGAGCTTGCTGCCGGGTTCTAGGATGGAAACACGACTCGCTTGACGTTGTCCTCTGCGTGAGGCTCGTGCACGAGGGTGGTGATTCCCCTTAGAACGGCAGGACATATCCCCGAAAGAATCGTGTACGCGAGCCAGGTTGTCCGTTTCAAATGATCCCTATCCTCGTTAACGAAAGTCTCTTGCTCGTTTTCTCTCTCGGCTCGCTGCCCGAAACCAAATCAACAGTCACACAGTGAGAAAATTGATTATTCACTGAGTCGGATACGACGACGAGGAGCTGCTCGACTTTTGCTCAGACGGTGACACGATACTCTGTACTTGTAATGGACAACACACGTGGGAGGCGTGGTGGCGTGGACGCGTGGAAACGACGACACCGCGATAAAGATCGAAATCTCCGCTTTCCTTCTGTCAGATAGAACTTTCTTCCTCTTTCTGCCTCTCCTTCTCTCTGTTCGTTTTAAATACTTTTTCGTATTAGTATAAAAAACTGGAGCCCCATTATTATATTCTATTATTCGTGAACTTTTTCCTTCCTTTCTTCCTTCCTTCCTATCTCCTAGTGTTCTCTGTACCTCTCTTCGACCTTGTTCCTTTCTTCCTTCTAGCAATCCTTTGCCTCGATCCTTTCCCGAATCTCCCTCTCTCACTCTCTCACACACACGCACACACACACACACACTCTCTCTCTCTCTCTCTTTCTCTCTCTTTCTCTCCCTCTCTCTCTCTCTCTCTCTCTCTCTCTCTTTTTCAACGCGAACACACACACACACACCTCTCGTTCTCGTTCTTTCTCTAACTCTCCACCCCCTTTGTAATCTGTTTTCTGTTGTACCCTCTTTTTTTCTGTTGTGCGTTCCAGGAGCTCTTATTCTTCTTATATCCTAAGTTACAACACTGAACCTGTCCCTATCGGAGGGACAAAATAATGTAAGGGTCACACAGTACAGAGAAAACTTAAAAAGAGATTCGCCCGCAGCTGACGCGTTGTACGATCGCCTTTACCGCGTTCCAATCCTTTTACTTCCTCCTCCTTCGTTTCTCTTCCTTTGTTCCCCTTTCTTCCTTCCTTACTTCCTTCCGATCTTTCCTTTTTTCCTCTCTTTCTCACACGCGCGCCTTTCTCTCTCTTTCTCTCTTCACCGACACCACCGACGGGTAGAACTTCCTTTTCCTCTCTCCCTTCTTCTACTCCCTTATGCTTATCCTCGCTTACGCTCTCCTCCTTTCTTTTTCCGATGCGTTATAGGCTTCGTAACGACTTCGCTTGGGGGCTGGAAATAGTTACTTTGTCGCTTGCGTTCCGTGTGTCGCTTTGTTTGTTCGTTTCTTTTTTTTTTTTTTTCTTTTCTTTTATACAGAGGTCTAAGAAGTTTCTTTTTTTTTCTTTTTCTTTTTGTTAGAGTAGGTAAAGAGACTTTTAGGAGACGTATGTGTATTTCGTGTTATTTAGTGTTATTTACAAATATGTATGTTTTTGTTTTGTTAATAAAATAGGTTCAAATTAGTCTTTGGCCCCGCGTGTCTGCTCCCGAGCGGCGGGAGCCGCAGAGTGAGCCAACCCGCGATTCTCGACCTCCGTCCATCGCCCCTCTTCTCGTCCTACCACCAACTGTCCCCTACCCCTTTTCCTATTCCGCCATTTCATAGCCCCCATCCCCCACCATCGGGACCAGTCCGACTATCCAGCCCCAGCCACAGCCCCAGTCTAACCGAATCCCTTTTCCTTCCACCCTCTGCCGCCTCTCTTCGCCCTCCTAGCCACTGCTGCACCTTCAATATCCAACCCCCACCGACGCTTTGCTCGCATTGCCACTACCCCTTACTTCGACCCCACCATAACCAGCCAACCCCCCAGAGCCAGCCACTCTCCTCTACGTGTCTCTGGCTCGGCAAGGTGTGGTGGTGCACACCGAGCCAATTCCGCGGAGAACTCGCCGATGCTACCCTCTGGAAAACTCCGGCGAAGTTGTAAATTAAGGATTACCGAGAATGCAAATTAATGCCTAAGCGTACATTTCTCTACCTACTGCTCTGTGCCGGTTCTCGACGCAGGATCATCCTGCACACGCTAGAAACAAACGGCAGAGTTGTTGCTCCGGGTGTCGAGCCACGATAATCGATTGTTATCCGACCTGCTGCGGCATTTAGAAGTGTCGCGCCGGGTAATTCCCGCACGGGCGTTTAACGAATCCCAAATTTTCCAGTTCGCGCTTCTACCAGACGGTGATTTTCTTTTTTCTTTCTTTCTTTCTTTCTTTTTTTTTTTTTTTTTTTTTTTTTTTTCCC